>NC_091117.1:18442500-18552500 GCF_040183065.1 Periplaneta americana | reverse complement strand
TGCTCTTTTCCGTCGCAATAAGACCTTTATAAGAAATTTGTTTAGGATTCGTCAGTTGTCATTCGAATAGTAACGCTACTATAAATGATTCGTCTGATTTCAAAACACTGTATTTTCCAAAGTATTACACATAAATATGATAATGGTTGATACATGAAGATAACCGTAAACTTGCAAGTTTTCATCCTGACACACCAGTTGGCAGCACGACTGCAGTGCAGTTACAAAATGGCAACAATGCAGGAAATAAGTTTTTGTTTTTGGAATATGCGAGGTATTTATCTGGATTTGTTGCAGTTGTAGCTATTTCCACACTTTTTTTGGTTCGGAATGATTTATTAAAGAATTTATTCAAAACAAATTTACAAACACGTTTAACAAATTATACTTGCATCAGAAACAGATGTTTCCCAGACTAATTTAATGATTGCATTTTAATTATTTTGATACAATAGTAATTAAAAAAGGCGTTAAACAGAATTTTTTCTCTTTAAATGAAAATATTGTTACAATTATTACAATCAGAAGACTACAAAAAGACATATTAAATATAGGGTGTTTCCGAGGTGGTGTTACAAACTTTCAGGGATGACGGCGAAGGGCACATGTATCAATTTGAGATAAGGAACCATGGTCCGGAAATGACTGAGTCGAAAGTTATAAGCAAAAACAGTTTTGTAGAAATGGAATTGTAATTTGGTAACACGTGCCCTCCTTCCCTTAACCCTTGGAACAGTCGTGGAAAAATGGTATGGGCCGGATGTCTCCTACATGGGTACTTGCCCCGATACAATCTGAGAGCTTGTCTACTGTTCCCATTGGCTCATCCGTATTCGAAAATCAGGTCTGCTTATTCCGCTCTCGTGTACTCCTCCATTTCACTAGGACTGATCGACTGGACACTGCAACTTGTACGCATACACTGCTGTCTACAGACGTGCATATCAGGACCGACCATGTCCGTTACACATTACGCTATCTGCATTGCTTTAGTGTAGTTTCCTGTCCCCACCCCTCAGACACTGAATGGAATACTGTAGGCAGACAACGTAAACATCGTCAGATGAATACAGTATGTGTAAGATGCACAGATAAATACACATAAATAAGGTGTACAGACGAATAAAATTATTTCATTTCCATACAACTATTTTTGCTTGTAACTTTCGACTCGATCATTTCCGGACCAGGATTCTTTATCTCAAATTTATGCATGTGCCCTTCGCCATCACCCCTGAAAGTTTGTAACACTAGCTCGGAAACACTCTGTGTAATAGAAACAAAAATGCATTAAAACTAGTATACTCGTAGGTCTATACATGAAACAAGAATGAATATGTGAAATATTTAAACAAAACAGAAATATAAATTGAAGAATTTATCTCCGTATGAGCAAACGCTCATGGTCTGGACTTCAAAACCGCACTCTAGATAAGCACAAAGAAGAAGAAAACAAAATAAACAATTAATATAAGCAATAAAAAGCACAGATTACAAAGAAGCCTGTATGATAAAAACAATCACAATTGAAAAAGTTTATAAACAATATTCACAAGTATATAAGACCACCAATTGGACGTGTGTCGGGTGACCACTGGGCCACATATAGAACATTTGTAGTGTGTGATGTAATCTTGAAGAGTTTCTGATTCTTTTCATGTATGGACCATTATTAGCCTCTATGTGTGATAGTTTGGCAAATACAGTCTTTTGAAACGTTGTGTTGTGTTACTGAATACGTCTTGAATTTTTTTATTTTAAGATAAGCCTGTGTTAATTATCGACTAAAGAAAATGGAGTAAAAAAAAAAAGATTATGTCCGATGTATCCTTATGTTAGAGATTAATCAATGGGTAAAGGTAACTGAAGCCGCTAGAATCATTTGTGCTGTTTATGGGGAGAAGACCACATAAAAAGTACAGCACGAAAATGGTTTTAATGATTAAAAAAAATACCATTTTCACATGAATGATTCTCCACGTTCAGAAAGACCGTCCGACTTCAATGAAGACCGTTTAAACCCTTAAATTCACAATGATGTAGGTCAGTCAATTCGGGAATTTATCAATATATTAAATTGTGAACAATCAAGCATTTGCATTCCATGGGCAAAGTTAAAAAATTGAGTGCATGAGTACCACACTTTCATCGAAAACAACATCATTCAGCGTGAATAATTTCAAGGGAAAAATTGTTCCGAGGCTAGGTATCGAACCCGGGACCTTTTGCTGAGCGCGCCAATGCTCTACCAGCTGAGCTACCCACGAAATTTTTCCCTTCAAATTATTCTTGTTAGCTTTACAGGAAAGAATTTCTGAAAAGTCAGATTTGTATAATACACGTCATTGTTCTTTAACAGAAAACCACAGAAAAAGTGTGCACTCAATGCTGGGTCTTTCACGTCTTGTCACACCACTTGAGGTATGTGGATATAAAAGGAAATAATTGAGTAATGGTCTGGTAGAGTTCCTGAGTAGCACAGTCTGTAGAGTGTTGACGCGCTCAGCCAAAGGTCCCGGGCACGATACCCGGCCCCGGAATAATTTTTTCCTTGAAATTATTCAAAACAGCTTTGCAGGGAACTGAGAAGTCAGTTTTGAACAATCAGTGTGTCACCATTTGTGTTTCTTTACTTGCACGTCATCGTTTACCTTGTCAAAAATATGGATCGTTTTTGTCCCACATTGTTACTGACGACTAAAAATGGCGCCTTTACATCAGCATCGTGAACAGAAAGAAATGGTTGGGCACTAACAAAGCAATTCTCCGTGCAAAGCTGGTTTACATCCGCGTAAGCTAATGTAGTGCATCTGGTTAGGCAAAGAAGGCGTTATTTTAGAGGGATGTGATCATTACTTGTGAGATTTATTACTACAGTAGACAGTGGATGCGGGATGGCTTAAGGAAAAGTGAAGTTGTTTCGTATCAGAGTATATGGCACGTGCCGCGCCGTCCGTCTTTTGTGTACCTGGCGAGTACAGCAGCGTACAAAACGAATGAACCCCGTTCAGTTCATAGTAACATTGCAACGCAATGTGTACAGTTGTGTTATCCTGCTCAAGTATTTAGTACGCGTTGAATATGTTGTGCTGATCCATTCATAATGGCAAAACGTTAAATTCGCTCAGAGATACGAAATGCAATTAAGAAGTATGAGAGTGACATTTTATGTATTAACGAAGACAATATCGTGTGTAATGTATGTAAAATTGAACTGAAAACCAGGACAACTCAGGCTATAGAGAAACATTGCAACAGTACATCGCACAGGAAATGCGTTGAAATGAAATCTGAGGAACCATCATCATCATCATCGTCATCATCATCATCATCATCATTTAGTTGTGCGGGTCTAACGACACGTGCAACATGGTGCTCAGTACTAATATTCCTCTAAAGAAATTGAGTGATCCCCATTTTAGAGTTTTTCTTCAGAAATTCTCTCGATACAAAAACTGTTTAAGCGATAGGCGAAGACGATTCAGCTTCGACAACTTACGAGAATATATCGTCGTTTACTGCAACGCTGGTAATTTCATCAATGATGACGAGGACTGAACCTTGCAAGGTATGTGCTACAGGACTACAGTACGTTATTTTTCTTTTCCTTCTGACTGTACGAAGATACAGTAGCATGTTGACGTCGTCTGTTTACGTTTAAAACCTGTTCGGCCAATGGTCTGAATGAAAATAATGTAACATATAGTAAATGTGCACCTACATTCAACGATAAGTCATCTCTCATCCACTGCCTATTTATTACTATTTGAGGCTGAAATTCAAGAAAAACGACTGGGAGACTGCATAAAGTGATTTTGCAGCATGATAATACCCGTCCGCATACTGTTAACATTAAAAAAACTGTTATCAAAGAGCTCGATTGGAAGGTTATTCCACATCCAATCTATTTTCCTGATCTTCCTTCATCATATTTTCATCTTTACCGCTCTCTATTCAACAATCTCCGGGGAATTTCCTTTAATAATGAAGATGGTCTTCAAATAGGCTTGACGGTTTCTTAAGTTAAAAATTAAGTACTTCACACTTGAAATGCGAGAAAAAATTTGTCAATTTTCCACTCTGTAATGTGGTTCAATTGTCACCATTAAAGTCCCTGTATTCCGACTTGTATGATGAAGCAATTGATTCGTTTGCGACGCTGCAGCGTGATTCAATTGTCTTCGTTTTAAATTTATGCGATTTGCAATTGAATGGCTACGAAATTGAATCATGTTGTTACCTGCATTACAGTGTGATGCAATCTTCTTTATACTTTAAATCTTTGTATTTTACATTTTAATGGCCACGAAACTGTTCGTTTTTTACGTTATAAACTAATCCATTTTCCTCGTTTTAGGCATGGATATTTTCCATAAGTGACTACTAAAATAATTCGTTCTCTAAGTTGCAACGTCATTAATTTCTCTTCATTTGAAGTGTTGGCATAAGTTATACATTTAAATGTCTACCAAATTAAACAGTTTCTATATCATGGAAATGACAAAACTTTCCTCACTTCAAATGTCGTACTTCACACCTACTTAAGTAAGAAATGATTCGTTTTCTGCTTTAGAACATGTACTCGCTGCTAATGTTCATATTTTATACTTAAATGACTACAAAATTGGCTTTCTGCTTTACAACGTAATACAATTCTCTTCGATTTAGGCATTTTATGCGTGAATTACTATGAAATTAATTCCTTTCTATAAGTTACAATATGATTTAATTCTCTTAAATTTAAATATTAGCATTCCACGCTTTAATGACTACAAAATAAAATTGTTTTCTACCTTACAACATTATTCAATTGTATTCAGTTCTTAAGTTCGTATTTTACACTATAATAACTATGAAAATGATTGTTTTCTACGTTCTACTTCAAATGTATTACACACTTCAAGGACTACGAATGTGATTTTTTTTTACCTGGTTGGGGGTTTTCGAGGTTTTCCGCAAACGTAAAGCGAATATCAGGTAATCTATGGCGAATCCTCGGCTTCATATCGCCATGACTGCCTCCGTGGTCTGTTGGTCAGCATGCTGGCTTCCAGATCAGGAGGCCCCGGGTTCGATTCCGGACTCAGCTCTCGGTGAATTTTTCTTGAAGAGGAATTCCCTGGGTGTCTAGAGTCTGGAAATTTGTATGATTGTGAGTGTGAGTGTGAGTGTGAGTATGCCGGGTTAATATTAATTAACCAATCATCACAAATACAAAAAAATACATCAGGACTGTCGCTGGGCAGTAACCTGAACACACGTTTCAGCGTCACATTGTTGACAAATAACTCCATCTGTTAGCACAACCATAAAGCATCTAATAGATGCTATAGAGTTACCAACAACGAAGAAAAAATCACCAATTCCATCAACGCTAAATAACCTAGTAGTTGATAGGTCGTTAAATAACCAAGTAAATTAAAAATAAAATAAATATTATATTATATTATATTATATTATATTATATTATATTATATTATATTATATTATATTATATTATATTATACTTACTTACGTACTTACTGGCTTTTAAGGTTCATTGCCGCCCTCACATAAGCCCTCCATAGGTCCCTATCCTGTGCAAGATTAATCCAGTCTCTATCATCATATCCCACTTCCCTCAAATCCATTTTAATATTATCTTCTCATTTACGCCTCGGCCTCCCCAAAGGTCTTTTTCCCTCCGGCCTCCCAACGAACACTCTATATGCATTTCTGGATTCACCCATGCGTGCTACATGCCCTGCCCGTCTCAAACGTCTGGATTTAACTTAATGTTCCTAATCATGTCAGGTGAAGAATACAATGCATGCAGTTCTGTGTTGTGTAACTTTCCCTATTCTCCTGTAACTTCATCCCTCTTAGCCCCAAATATTTTCCTAAGCACCTTATTCTCAAACACTCTCAATTTATGTTCCTCTCTCAAAGTGAGAGTCCAAGTTTCACAACCATACAGAACAACCGGTAATATAAATGTTTTATAAATTCTAACTTTCAGATTTTTTGACAGCAGACTAGATGATAAAAGCTTCTCAACCGAATAATAACAGGCATTTCCCATATTTACATTGTATTATATTATATTATATTATATTATATTATATTATATTATATTATATTATATTATATTATATTATATCTGCAGTGCCTGGGAAAAGTGACACAAGTCAGTTTTCACAAACCTTTTTTGATAATTTATTGACAACTTACGGAACATCTGCTCGCTTGGAAAAAAATACATAGGTATTTCTCCCATTACAATAATTCGTACAGAAGAAAATCAAATCGACATAAACCAGTGTAAGTTGTCAATAAATTATGAAAAAAGATTTGTGAAAACTGACTTGTCACTTTTCCCAGGCACTGCAGATATTATATTATATTACATTATATTATATTATATTATATTATATTATATTATATTATATTATATTATATTATATTATATTATATTGTATATTATATTATATTATGTTATATTATATTATATTATATATTATGTTATGTTATGTTATATTATATTATATATTATATTATATATTATGTTATGTTATGTTATGTTATATTATATTATATTATATTATATTATATTATATTATATTATATTATATTATATGTTATATTATGTTATATTATGTTATATTATGTTATATTATATTATATTATATTATATTATATATTATATTATGTTATGTTATATATTATATTATGTTATGTTATATATTATATTATATTATATTATATTATATTATGTTATATTATATTATATTATGTTATATTATGTTATATTATATTATATTATGTTATGTTATATTATATTATATATTATATTATATTATATTATATTATATTATATAAATTGTATTATATTATATATTATGTTATGTTATGTTATATTATATATTATACTATATATTATATTATATATTATATTATATTATATTATATTATATTATATTATATTATATTATATTATATTATATTATGTTGTGTTATATTATATCATACTATGTTGTGTGATACGTCAGATCGTGCAGCAGCAGGTTCAAACGGTTCCGTCCTTCACGTGCGGATGGGATTACATCATTATCGAATAATTTAAGAGGAAATCGCCCGACGGCTGTGAATGTGCGTGCGCATGCGTTCTCTGTGTGGGTGACCGGCAGCAGCTTGAAATCCCATGTTGTCATGGTAACTTCCCTGTGTTCCCTTTTCCTAACTCCTTTATAGATGGACGCTGCAGCTATTTGACACACATCCGCGTCCCGACAAGCATATCGCAACACATGGTGGCGCCGCGCCGATCCTCTTCTGTTCCTCGTGGCGCCTGCCGCCATCTTGCTACTTTTTAATCATAACTGCAACGAGACTTGGAGCATTAACGCGAGATTGGCTGGTGCAATTAGTTGCACTACATTGAGGAGGAAGGATAGCATATCACACCGCCATAGTCTTCCGTAGTCTAGGGGTTACCAAAATTATTAGTTTTAAGGATCCCTTCTTCAAACCCGGTTGAGAGTGATAAAATCCTTAGTTAAGTTTCTTTGGAAGAAAGGGCTTTCTTGTAGGTTAACAGCACCTAATAAAATCCCCAACCGTAGAAAAATATAAAGGCTATTTCTTGCTTCGTAAAAAAACTAATTCTGGAAGTGCAGACCATGCCGAATGTAGTAACTATACACCTGGTAGCAGACCTTTAATGGACCTCATTAAAGTACACCTATTGATTAAAGTTCAGGTGTTCCACAATCAGAAAACACCATTGTAGAAATATGAAAGCGCAAGTATCGATTATTCTCGGATATGCAATCGAAAGACAACTTGCGAAACGTCACGGAGGCTGGAAATCCAATACTGTCGCAGAAGGTTATGTTCTGTTACTATAATAACTAGAATTAATTGTAAATAATATTCAAATAAATTCAGTTTGTCATCTCGTTTTTCAATGTCTACGTCAATTTCAAGGTTATATCAAGATTAATCTTTATTTTACTCTCTAGATTATATCAAGGTCAATGACATTTGTTTCTAGGAAAAAATGAATACTTTCGCGTCTGCGCACATCTCACAATTTACGAGATATTGCACAAGGTCAGTTCCGCTCCCCAGTCAGATAAGAATAACATGAATACTTATGAATAATTTCAAGTTAGAAATATGGTCGAGCATAAAAAGTCGTATGAAACTTGCCTATAATGGTAATTAAGACGCTCGTATGAAAATTATGAAACTCGCTTGTGCTCTTGTCATAAACTCCTCGCGTCTTAATTACTACCGTTATAGGCTCGTTGCATAATGTACTATTATCAAACACTATATTACATTAAAAACTTGTCGTTAACAGCATAAAGTAAAATAAAATTCATGCACTCACATCTCGGTATCTACAGAGTGGGCGAAAAGCTCCAGTACATTTATTATAGATATATTAATTTGTCCTACAGAATTTATCTGTAATATTGACATTTAATATTTTAGGAGAAAAATTCGCTCCGGCGCCGGGGATCGAATTCGGGTCCTTGGTCCTACATACCAAGCGCTCTGACCACTGAGCTACGCCGAATTCAATCCACAGCACCGGACCGAACTCTCCTCCTTCGATGTTTCCCTTTGTGGCCTGACTCCAAGTTAGGCATATATGTTGACGTGTATCCAATGTCAACAGCCATTATACTATAGTCCCGTCGCTCTAATTTCCGGCAGCCAATCACGTTGCAGGTCGGTTACATTTAAACGTGTGCGTCTTGTGATTCGCTAATGAAGACATTATGCATTTACTAAGGCTCGATAATTACTTAATATAATCGCCCGCCATTTTGGCTCTTTCGTTGTCATTCGCAGAAAGCACACGAAGACGTTATTTGCCGCTCAATTATTTGCTGAATTACTGTGCGTTTGATTTATTATCATAGGAGCTACGACATGATAAAGTTTAACGGTGTGGCAAATAGATCCCTTGTCTGGTAGCTCGGCAACGAAAGAACAAAAATGGCGAACGATACTACCTACCTAGACTTTATAGAGCCTTGACTTCCTAAGACATAAGCAAAGAGGAGGAGTCACGCCGGGAATAATAGCGTCGCGACTATAGGAGCGCACTCAGCTGAGTGACTTGTTGGCCGGGACTCCGCAGTTATTATGCACTGCTAGCTGAGAGAATATTACAGATATATTAATTTGTACTACAGAATTTATCTGCAATATTGACACTTAATATTGATGTTGATTTTGGCACTTGAAGTTCCCGCGAAGCTCTTCTTAATGACTTCCGCGGGCTTCGCTCATACGCGGCTTGAACATTTGCAACCATATCGTCAGATGTTTCTTCAACACCGATCCTGTAGCTAAAAATGCATCGCGCCACTTCTTAATGCTTTTAGCAGTTGGAGCATCATGGTTAAACACTCGCCCATACTCCCTTTGAACTCTAACAATTGATTTAAATTTCGTATACCACAACACAGTTTACGCTATCATCTGCGGTGTCGCCATTTTGACAATCGATACAATCTACGAAAAGAAACCGTGTCTGCGCACCATCTACCGACAGGATTCGAAACGTGTTGAGTTTTCCTTTCATATAAACTTTACAGTAAGGTTCTATCTTCAACCGTTCACCAGTCACATACAATTGAAATTAGGTACATTCGAGCGGTACACCCTGTATTTCTTTGCATCGAGTCTGATGTGCTTCGTCAGATCGACTTTGATGACATCATCAATGTTTTCTCTGTGAAGAAAGTGCGAAGGAAATCTTTATAATCCACAAATAAGATGCATGTATCTTGATCCCAGTAATTTATTGTCTTCTGAATTATAACATTTCATGTAAAATTAATTTAAACTAAATTTGACCTGTATAGATATGATATTTATTATATTATAGATCACAAAGTACATACAAGTAATCAATTGAACCCTTACATTACATACTTTATAATAATTTTTTTACACAAAGATATAGTGTTATTTAAATACAATTTCTACAATTTACATATTTAATAAAAAACTTTTTTTTCTTTTATCTTTCACTTGCTCTTAGTTTTGTGCAAGACTCAACTCATTCTAGTATGTACAGGGACATCATTTTATTTTTACTTGCATTTTTATTGTACCTGCATTTCTGAACGTACTTCACTCCCACCTCTTCACTAATGTCCTTGCTCCCGTCAGACACACAAACTTACGGCCGCTGTTGCATTCGAAGTCTTCAAGCACTGAAGTAAACACTGCAGTGTATAGTGTGTTTCAGAAATATGGTTGCATTTTCTATAGAAGAAAGAACCTATATTAATAATATCGTACTAAAAAATTATATTCAAGAAACGATAAATTCAATTTCAGAGAATGTGCTTCAAAATGTTTTTAATAATATGCATAAAAGAATTGAAGCCTGCATTGTAATGAACGGCAACCATTTTCAGAAACTTGTTTAAAAATTCAGATTAGCTTTTTTTGAATTGAGGTGGCTAGATCACATCTTGATAGATAAACGGAGACATACTAGTATAGTAGATATTCGAACTTTCAGGGGTGCAGACTGTAATTCTGACCATTATTTGGTGATTGGACAATTAAGAGAAAGATTATCAGTAGCCAAGCGAGTAGAGCAACAAGTTAATATTACTAAATTCAATATTTTGAAATTAAAGGACGAGGAAGCTAAGCAAAATTATCAGGTCGAAATTTCGAATAGGTTTGCCACTTTAGAAAGTTCCGACGAAGTTGAGAAAGAATTAGATGTTAATAGCGTGTGGGAAGATATCAGAGATAGTATCAAAATTGCAGCTGAGCAGAGCATAGGTTATTATGAAACTAAGAAAAAGAAACCGTGGTTTGATGAAGATTGTTGCATGGTAGTAGAAAGAAGGAAATAGGCAAAATTGAAATTCTTACAGGATCCAGTTGAGAAGAGAGATAATTATTTCAATGAAAGACGGGAAGCAAGTCGTACACTTAGGAATAAAAAGAGAGGTTACTTGAAGGAAAAACTGAATGAGGTAGAAACAAATAGTAAGAATAAAAACATTCGAGATTTATATAAGGGTACAAAGGAATTTAAGAACGGATATCAGCCGAGGGTAAACGTGATCAAGGATGAGAATGGTGACTTGCTTGCAGACTCTCCATCAATCCTAAACAGATGGAAAAACTATTTTGCGCAACTACTAAATGTACATAGGCCAAATAGAAATGATCGGGACGAAATTGAAATACAAACTGCTGAGCCATTTATACCTGAACCCACGCTTTCAGAAGTCGAAATTGCGATAGAAAATCTGAAAAAGTACAAGTCTCCAGGTATTGATCAAATTTCAGCAGAATTAATACAAGAGGGTGGAAGTGCATTATATAGCGAAATTTATAAACTTGTACTTGCTATTTGGGAAAAGGAAATTGTACCAGAACAATGGAAGGAGTCCATCATTGTACCTATTTTTAAAAAGGGGGACAAAACCAACTGTGGTAACTTTCGAGGAATATCACTTTTGTTGACGTCGTACAAAATTTTGTCCAATATTCTTTTGAGAAGATTAACTACATACGTAGATGAAATTATTGGGGATCATCAGTGCGGTTTTCGGCGTAATAAATCGACTATTGATCAGATTTTTTGTATTCGACAGATAATGGAGAAAAAATGGGAGTATAAGCGTACAGTACATCAGTTATTCATAGATTTCAAAAAGGCATATGACTCGGTTAAGAGAGAAGTATTATATGATATTCTTATTGAATTTGGTATTCCCAAGAAACTAGTTCGATTAATTAAAATGTGTCTCAGTGAAACATACAGCAGAGTCCGTATAGGTCAGTTTCTATCTAATGCTTTTCCAATTCACTGCGGGCTAAAGCAGGGAGATGCACTATCACCTTTACTTTTTAACTTCGCGCTAGAATATGCCATTAGAAAATTTCAGGATAACAGGCAGGGTTTGGAATTGAACGTGTTACATCAACTTCTTGTCTATACGGATGACGTGAATATGTTAGAAGAAAATACACAAATAATTAGGGAAAACACGGAAATTTTACTTGAAGCAAGTAGAGCGATCGGTTTGGAAGTAAATCCCGAAAAGACAAAGTATATGATTATGTCTCGTGACGAGAATATTGTACGAAATGGAAATATAAAAATTGGAGATTTATCCTTCGAAGAGGTGGAAAAATTCAAATATCTTGGAGCAACAGTAACAAATATAAATGACACTCGGGAGGAAATTAAACACAGAATAAATATGGGAAATGCGTGTTATTATTCGGTTGAGAAGCTCTTATCATCCAGTCTGCTGTCCAAAAATCTGAAAGTTAGAATTTATAAAACAGTTATATTACCGGTTCTTCTGTATGGTTGTGAAACTTGGACTCTCACTCTGAGAGAGGAACATAGGTTAAGGGTGTTTGAGAATAAGGTGCTTAGGAAAATATTTGGGGCTAAGCGGGATGAAGTTACAGGAGAATGGAGAAAGTTGCACAACACAGAACTGCACGCATTGTATTCTTCACCTGACATAATTAGGAACATTAAATCCAGACGTTTGAGATGGGCAGGGCATGTAGCACGTATGGGCGAATCCAGAAATGCATATAGAGTGTTAGTTGTGAGACCGGAGGGAAAAAGACCTTTAGGGAGGCCGAGACGTAGATGGGAGGATAATATTAAAATGGATTTGAGGGAGGTGGGGTATGATGATAGAGACTGGATTAATCTTGCACATGATAGGGACCGCTGGCGGGCTTATGTGAGGGCGGCAATGAACCTTCGAGTTCCTTAAAAGCCATTTGTAAGTAAGTAAGAAGCAAAGGAATGCTAGTGACATTTGTAATAACATGAGTTAAGTGCATCCAGTGTAAGAAAAAGTATCTAAAATTTTAGTGGCAAAGGGATATTTTAATCGCATCACACATTAAAATTTAAATAAAATAATTCACCGATTTTACGAAAGCTTAAATATTTAAACCCCATTTTCTCAAAAGTAACTTAAGTGCACTTACAGCCCTTTACTTATGACCCCCTCAATTTAAATGCACTCTCTATATTGTATGATAACATCAATAATTAATATGCTAAATAAAGTAGACATTACATAACGAACATAGCCGCCTGAAAAGTTGAGTTTTTGAAAAAAAATGTTACTACTCTACTGTATTTTGATAAATTCCGTAAAAGTGATAATCAAGCTGAAAATCGTAATATCGTATTTCCCTACAACATAAATGGATACACTACCTTTCTCTCCTCCTATAGCTAGTAAAATGATTTGTTTACATATTGCACTAGTAACATCAAACTCCTGTAATGGAAGGGGGCAACAGTGTTTCCGAGTATAGCCAGGTTAATGTTAAAAATGTTGGTAAAAATAAAGTGATGTCCCTGTAGTTACAATCAGTATTTGTTCACCTTCCTATTTCTTTATATATATATATATATATATATATATATATATATATTAATTCAATTATATTTCATTTATTCTTTCCATTGTAATTTTTTAGTCAAAAAATATATATAAACCTAATTGCTTTTGCAATTTTGTGTTATTATTATTCATCAGTTTTTTATAGCTATTTCTTTATTTATTTGTGGGAACTTTTCATTTATAAATTTCATCCGTATATATTTTGCATTTTGACATTCAAGAACGATGTGAATGATTTGACTTTTACAATAGCTGCTCATAAACTGTTTGTGAGAGTTGGGAGGCGGCAAATTTTAGCACTGCCTAGGGACGGCACTATACCTAAATCCGGCCCTGGTTAAGGCTGTGTTTTTTTTTCAGCAATTGTGACGCATTTTACCATTTTAAATAAAATTACTTGTTTCTACTGTAAGTTTTTTTATGGAAGGAATTTAATAATGTATATTTCAAAATGTGTTCCAATTGAATTTCGTTCTCGACATTGCAATGACTTCACGTTGTTCCAACTGTCCCAGCTTCAGTGCTAGTACGTACGAAACCTCCAACCAGACCGGAAAAAGTAATCTGTGTAGTAAACAGTCCCAGCCTGTTCCTCTACCTCCGTCCAACACTCCGCTACCGGTCAACCTGCATCTCCTCCCCAGATCACATATAGATTGCTCATTGCTATGTTAAAATCGGTTGCACTTTGAAGAGAACAACCGCCATGATCGCCACCCGTTCGCCGTAAACGAACACGAGATGGCAGTACAGTCGCTAATGCAATTCAAATGGAAATTATGACGTGACTCCTTATGTAACAACTAGATGGCAGCATAGTAAACCTGACAAAAGTTGTTACCGTCAAAAACCATAACACCGAGCAATCTGGGTATATGTGATCTAAGATCTCCTCCATCGGGACCTCAACTCTACTGGGTGTTCAGTTCAAAGTGTGTCATGGCTCGCTGTATGCCGTCATGTGGCTAGCCGATGAGCCTAGAGAATTCAATCTTCCTGCACTTCCGCAGAGGTGTATAACCTATGAGGCAGAGAAGTTGCCTAGCAAGTACGGCGTTCATTCTGAAGAGTACGTACCGATACGTACGGTAACGCCGGTAGTGGCAGGAATGTGAACTGTTTGGAAACATGTACTGAGGTGGGTTTTTTTCTTACTGTCGGGATGTGGGGAGAGGGTTAAGACGATTTCTTACGTATTTGTTGACATTAACTTCGACGGTGAACATGGACACTGAGCATTTGATTTGTATTGTGGAATGTTGCCGTACGCAACCGATGATAACAAATACCCTGCGTACGACTTGCCCGCGCAAAACACAGTTCGAAAGAGGTTATGGTAGCACACAGACCGTACAGACCGTCATCTGTTGCTACGACGTTCAAGTTATACCGTACACGTTCTCAAGTTCAGATTGAAGAACGCCTTAAATAATAGGCAACTTCTCTAACATATAAGCTGAAACTCTCTTCAAATCGGTGACCCAACAACAGTGACGTCATGACACACTTTGAAATGAACACCCAGTAGTTTAGTCTAGTCTAGTTATGGTTTACCTCAGGTCCGTCAGATGTCGCCCAGCATGATCACACCTCGAAATACGTTGGCCAATGTCATACGAGTAACACAGATACTACAGCAAGAACCAGTCTCAACTACGAAGTGACGTGTCTAACGAGCTATAGTTGCCTAAGAATGAAGCTGAGCTGACATCCAGCAATTAGCAGAAAGGACTAATTACAGGCAGCGCGACGTAGTTTGAAGTTGCAAGACGCGCGTCTCATCAAAAGGAGCCGGTGGTCAGCGACACACAAGCCGGCACTAATTAGGAACTGTACGGCAACTCTCTTTACGCAGTGAAGTTAGTCAAGGCAAGTCTGAATGAGGACAAGTAACTCATGGGGACGCGGTGAACTGGACTTACGAGACTAATAATAATTAATTGATTTACCTTCATGACTTTAGCGACTTTATTTATTGATTTCATTACTGACTCTAGCAGAAACTGGCTAAGTGACTTCACCAGAGATTGGCTTACTGACAGATCGACTGGCCTACTGACTCTCTAGCTGATAGTCTAGCAGACTCTGACTTACTGATTCTTTTGCAAAGATTGGGTTAATGATTCTATATCAGAGACTGGCTTAATGGTTTTTCTAGCAGAGACTGGCTTAATGGTTTTTCTAGCAGAGACTGGCTTAATGGTTTTTCTAGCAGAGACTGGCTTAATGGTTTTTCTAGCAGAGACTGGCTTAATGGTTTTTCTAGCAGAGACTGGCTTAATGGTTTTTCTAGCAGAGACTGGCTTAATGGTTTTTCTAGCAGAGACTGGCTTAATGGTTTTTCTAGCAGAGACTGGCTTAATGGTTTTTCTAGCAGAGACTGGCTTAATGGTTTTTCTAGCAGAGACTGGCTTAATGGTTTTTCTAGCAGAGACTGGCTTAATGGTTTTTCTAGCAGAGACTGGCTTAATGGTTTTTCTAGCAGAGACTGGCTTAATGGTTTTTCTAGCAGAGACTGGCTTAATGGTTTTTCTAGCAGAGACTGGCTTAATGGTTTTTCTAGCAGAGACTGGCTTAATGGTTTTTCTAGCAGACGCTAGTTTAATGATTTTCTAGCAGACGCTAGTTTAATGATTTTCTAGCACAGACTGGCTTAATGACTTTTCTAGCACAGACTGGCTTAATGATTTTATATCAGAGACTGGCTTAATGGTTTTTCTAGCAGACGCTGGCTTAATGGATTTTCTAGCAGACGCTAGTTTAATGATTTTCTAGCACAGACTGGCTTAATGACTTTTCTAGCACAGACTGGCTTAATGATTTTATATCAGAGACTGGCTTAATGGTTTTTCTAACACAGACTGGCCTAATGATTTTTTTAGCACAGACTGGCTTAATGATTTTTATAGCAGAGACTTCCTTAATGATTTTTCTAGCAGAAACTGGCTTAATGATTTTTCTAGCAGACGCTGGCTTAATGATTTTCTAGCAGACGCTAGTTTAATGATGTTCTAGCACAGATTGACTTAATGATTTTTATAGCACAGACTGGCTTAATGATTTTTCTAGCACAGACTAGCTTCATGATTTTTTTGGCAGAGACTGGCTTAATGATTTTTCTAGCAGAAACTGGCTTAATGATTTTCTAGCAGACGCTAGTTTAATGATTTTTTAGTAGAGACTGGCTTAATAATTTTCTAGCACAGACTGACTTAATAACTGTCTAGCAGAGACTGGCTTACTGACTCTGTAGTAACAGAGGCTGGCTTACTGACTCTGTAGTAGCAGAGGCTGACTTACTGACCCTCTGTAGTAACAGAGGCTGACTTACTGACCCTCTGTAGTAACAGAGACTGGCTTACTGACCCTGTAGTAGCAGAGGCTGACTTACTGACCCTCTGTAGTAACAGAGGCTGACTTACTGACCCTCTGTAGTAACAGAGGCTGGCTTACTGACCCTCTGTAGTAACAGAGACTGGCTTACTGACCCTGTAGTAGCAGAGGCTGACTTACTGACCCTCTGTACTAACAGAGGCTGGCTTACTGACTCTGTAGTAGCAGAGGCTGACTTACTGACCTTCTGTAGTAGCAGAGGCTGGCTTATTGACCCTCTGTAGTAACAGAGGCTGGCTTACTGACTCTGTAGTAGCAGAGGCTGGCTTATTGACCCTCTGTAGTAACAGAGGCTGGCTTACTGACTCTGTAGTAGCAGAGGCTGGCTTATTGACCCTCTGTAGTAACAGAGGCTGGCTTACTGACCCTGTAGTAGCAGAGGCTTGCTTACTGACCCTCTGTAGTAGCAGAGGCTGACTTACTGACCCTGTAGTAGCAGAGGCTGACTTACTGACCCTGTAGTAGCAGAGGCTGGCTTATTGACCCTCTGTAGTTGCAGAGGCTGGCTTATTGACCCTCTGTAGTAACAGAGGCTGGCTTACTGACCCTGTAGTAACAGAGGCTGGCTTACTGACCCTGTAGTAGCAGAGGCTTGCTTACTGACCCTCTGTAGTAGCAGAGGCTGGCTTACTGACCCTGTAGTAGCAGAGGCTGGCTTATTGACCCTCTGTAGTAACAGAGGCTGGCTTACTGTCTCTGTAGTAGCAGAGGCTTGCTTACTGACCCTGTAGTAGCAGAGGCTTGCATATTGACCCTCTGTAGTAGCAGAGGCTGGCTTATTGACCCTCTGTAGTAACAGAGGCTGGCTTACCGATCCTCTGTAGTAGCAGAGGCTGGCTTACTGATCCTCTGTAGTAGCAGAGGCTGGCTTACTGATCCTCTGTAGTAGCAGAGGCTGGCTTACTGATCCTCTGTAGTAGCAGAGGCTGGCTTACTGATCCTCTGTAGTAGCAGAGGCTGGCTTACTGATCCTCTGTAGTAGCAGAGGCTGGCTTACTGATCCTCTGTAGTAGCAGAGGCTGGCTTACTGACTCTGTAGTAGCAGAGGCTTGCTTACTGACCCTCTGTAGTAGCAGAGCCCGGCTTACTGATTCTGTAGTAGCAGAGGCTGGCTTACTGATGCTCTGTAGTAGCAGAGGCTGGCTTACTGATCCTCTGTAGTAGCAGAGGCTTACTTACTGACTCTGTAGTAGCAGAGGCTGCCTACTGATTCTCCGCAGCAGAGACTGGTTTAGTAACTAACTACCGACCTACTGGCTTACTGACCTACCGATCAGCCGACAGACTGACGTCTGCTGACCTACTAGCGCCTGTCTTCAATGATTTTCTTAAAGCTTGCGGTGTGTACGGCGAAGTATCAGTTGGCCAGCATCTCGTCCAATTTTGTTATTGCGATGCGCACCTCGCACGTCAGAAAAAATTGATTGAACTCCTCAACGTGAGTGAAAGGTGCTTGTCTGGAAATCAACACGGCCCCCAAATGTGTACCGCGAGATAGCTCTAAGCGCAAGATGTATGTAAATAACCTCCACATCACAAACACAAGGCCACTCAGGGCCTGGTATGTTTATCGGTTTGTATTCAGCAGAGGAAAACATTTAAAGAACATCTCTTAGATTGCAAGTTCAAGTTACAAGTATCTGTGAGAGAGCTTTTGTCTGCAATTTCATCAATGCTTAAAATACATCAGGAAAGGATTACTCTTGGAATTCACAATTACCCATCTGCGACATATAAAAAAGTAAAAATATCACGAGAACAAAATCAAGATCAAAATTATGCGGAGAAGACCAATATGAAGATATGATTTAAATTTAACGAGTCATCTGGAAGGTCATTTCTTCTAGTTTTAAAAAATAATACCCATTATCTCAACTTCGTAATTATTTGGGCATTTATAATATAAGCGCACCATACTTTCTATACCTTACGACATCTTCAGTGTTTTTTCTTATTTCACATTTTCCGACATTTGTTATCCTTCCGACGGACAAAATGTAGACTTTCATTTGGACAAAAGACTTCATTAAGGTTCCAAATTAAAGCTTAAATATGTGGCTATGTTGTAAACTGGAATTATTATTTTCAATAGATTATAATTATTTTTCCCATAAAATAAACACATATACAGGGATATCATTTTATTTTTACTAACATTTCTAATATTAACCTTGCTATAACTTTGGATTAACGGTTGAGAACCGGAAACACCGTTTGCTACCCCCTTCCACGACTGGAATTCGATGATACTGGCGTAAAATACAAACAAATCACTTTACTAAGTATAGGAGGGAAGAAAAATAGTTCATCCATTTACGTAAACTAGGAAATATCGCAATTTTGAGTTTGATCATTTTCATTAGCTTTTTGTTTAATTAAAATACAGTACAGTATTAACAGTAAGTATTTTTATTCACGAACTAAGCTATCAATTCGGACGTATTCATTATGCAGTGTATATTATACTGTCTACAGCACATTAGCGTGCAACAGAGAATGGAGTTAAATTGAAAAATAATCATAATATGGATCATAATATGGATAACATTTTTGAAAATAGTGGCCGTTCATTTCGATAGAGGCTTCAGTTCTTTTGTGCATATTATCTCTCTATAGACTATTGCATCTAATTCCAATTACCAGTTTCGTCCTTCGTACTAGTAATTCATATTGAAATAATTCTGTACCTACTCTATAAAAGAGTACCTTACGTACTGTAAATTCAATCTTCACTTCTGCCCGACCCGCACAGACAAAATTACTCAGACATGCTATCTACTGTCCGTCCAAGTGGTTATGTCGCAGGATCGTAGAAAGGGGAAATCACGTGACAGTTAATTACTTAATGAGGCACTTTTATTTAAGTTATTTTAAACAGTTGCATAATATTTCGTAGACGTCCAATTCGTAACAGAAATTAATGTTTTCAGAAAATATCTAAGACAGCCCAGCCACTAGCCTTTACATAGGGGCGAGCAGAAGCAGGTGGAGCAAATCGGGATGCGACGTACGCAAACGGACGATAGTATCTGTGCGAAAATATGATTCAATATTGAAAGCTCTTTCGTCACTGGAAAACGCGAACATATTTCTGGAACGTACTATACTCACTAACTCAGTGCTGTTTACTATATGCGGCCTTGGTTCTATGTGGAGGTCAGTTGGAACTTCATTGGTAGAAGGGGTGGGGAGTGAAGTACATTAAAAAACTCAGGTACAATAAAAATTGAACTAAAAATAAAATGATGTCCCTGTACATTCTTTTTCTAAGTGTCTTTGTAACGTGGCATATCTTTTAGATGGTTCAATATAAAGGAATAATTTTAATTTGTAACATCCTCCATACGTAGGGGAGCATTTTGGCGGAAGAAGTTGTACCTAGGTCAATTTCTAATGGACTTAAGTCGATTCAATTTTTTTTTACATTTTCTTTGGGCTCCGAAATTCGATTTTCAAATTTGAATTATATAAATTGCTTAGTTTATTTCCAAGAATCATGTCACCAAAGTTTGAAAGGCATTAAGGAAATAATGTGGATTTTTATCCTAAAAGTCGATGTATAAGAAGGTAATTGATTTACAGAACTGCGTATGCTTTATTTTATTTTCTCAGGATAGGGTAGAGAGGGAAAAAAGTGTTTCTTAAGGGTATATGTACGTGAACGACCACAAATATTACCAGAAAATGCAAGCTCTAAATTTCTAAAATTTTATAAGAAAACGAACTCACAATTGGGCAAAAATTACAAGGTACCACAACAAGATTTATTGGAACTTAAATATCTGATAAAAGTATTAAAAAGGTTACTAATATTTTTTCAAACCAGTTTTATCAAAGTATGGAAAAAAAAATCTGCAGTTACATCATTTGGTAACCAAAGCATTGTTATGGTCTCTCTGACATCTTTAATATTTTTCCTGCATGTAATAAACACTTATTTCTGAAACGTAGACTACTTTCAGACATGTAGAGTTCTTTATTTTAATACATTTTTTTTTATTTTTACTACCGGTATATAAAATATATTAAAATTTACATAATGTTTTTTGTGACCTAATTTTTCTGTTTCATAGCTTTCGATTGTTATTGTCCAAGGTCCCTTATAGACGAAGTCATTTGTTTTTTTATTTCATTACACGCCTTAGATGGCATTGTTGTTATTATTTTGAAACTCATTTATCTCATTAAATATCAGTGCTATCAAAATTTTGCATGGAATAAAACTTATCGGAAATTCTTTTTAAAGAAACTTTTGATATATAATATGTTTCATGAAAATTAATAATAAGGGAGATATTTAGATTTATTAATTCAAGCTCCCTTATAACCCCCCTTTTAAATAAAATATTTTGAATGCCATATAGCCTAAATTCTAAGTTACAACAAACTTAATTTATATTCAAATTTTCATATAAATCGGTTCAGCCATTATCACGTGAAAAGGTGACAGACAGACAGACAGACAGACAGACAGACAGACAGACAGACATACATACAAACAAAAATTTCAAAAAAGCGATTTTCGGTTTCAGGGCGGTTAATTATATATGTTAGGACCAATTATTTTTGGAAAATCGAAAATTACCAAAAAAATTTCGGCTACAGATTTATTATTAGTATAGATTTAAGTTCTAATAAATCTTGTTGTGGTACTTTGTAATTTTTGTACAATTGTGAGTTCATTTCCTTATAAAATTTTAGAAATTTAGAGCCTGCATTCTGATAATATTTCTGCTCGTTCACGTATATATATCCTTTAATTTAAAGTAAAAATTGAATTCTAAAAAATATTATTAGTAACCTTTTTCTATACTTTTATCAGATATTTAAGTTCTAATAAATCTTGTTATGGTACCTTGTAATTTTTGTCCAATTGTGAGTTCATTTTCTTATAAAAATTTTAGAAATTTAGAGCCCGCATTTTCTGATAATATTTCTGGTCGTTCACGTACATATACCCTTAACAAAATCTGCAAGTCAGTTTTTATACGAAACTTGCAGAATAACGATGGATAGGGCAAAACGTGGCATCATACGCGAGACGAGCTGGCGCGCCGTGACAATTGGAACATCTCCTCTTGGGTCAGCAATTCCCACGCGTTGCGCCCATTACCACGTCGAAAGTTCCTACAACCCTCCGCACGAATGGAATACGCAATGGGAGCTGCTGATCCACAGCTTCTGCTCGCACATAGGTCGCCCGTATGTCAAAGGTCACGCCATGCGTTGGATTCGACCCCCGGTTTCTGTCAGAGCTCCTCAATAAAAAAAAACTAGTAGTTTTCATGCTGTCGTCAACAATGCGTGCAGACCAACACATCGCAGTCAATTAGCTGGCGCCCCTCAACAAAGAGAACCATGAGTTTGATCTCGAGGGATGGTCTATCAAGTGGCTTCACATGACATGTGACGTCATAACTAGGGCCAGGATTCATATGCAAAAGCATATATTTGCAGGCTCTTTGAAAGTCATGCAAAAACAGATTTATACTGTGTCATGACGTCACTGTTGTGAATCAGCGATTTGAAGCAAGTTTCAGCTTTTATGTCACAGAATTTGCCTATTAATCAAGACGTTCCATCTGAACTTGAGAACGTGTACGGTATAACTTGAACGTCGTAGCAACAGATGGCGGTCTGTACGGTATGTGTGCTACCATAACCTCTTTCGAACTATGTTTTGCGCAGGCAAGTCGTATGCAGGATATTTGTTATCATCGGTTGCGTAGGGCAACATTCCACAACACAAATCAAATTCTCCGTGTCCATGTTGACCGTCCAAGTTAATGTCAACAAATACGTAAGTAATCGTCTTACCCTCTCCCCGTATTCCGACAGTAAAAAAGAAACTCACCTCAGTACGTGTTTCCAAACAGTTCACATTCCTGCCACTGCAGGCGTTACCGTACGTATCGGTAAGTACTCTTCAGAATGAGCGCCGTACTTGCTAGGCAACTTCTCTTTCACATAAGTAATACATCTCTGCGGAAATGTAGGAAGATTGAATTCTCTAGGCTCATCGACTAGCCACATGACGGCATACAGCGAGCCATGACACACTTTGAACTGAACACGCAGTATACGTTAGGACTGGGGACGGAGCGGTTCGGTTCGAAGTGGGTACTGTGACGTCATTACTCGGTTGATCCGAGTACAGTACTGAGTACAAATTTGTGGCGGCAGATCAAAAATTTGGATAGATTGAGTCTATTTTAAAACGTACTTTGAAAGTGAAACCCAGCGTGTTTTTAAAGCGTTGTAGTAAAGCGCTTTCTATTTGCCAATTGACGAGAAAAAAAAGTGCTTCGCTTCGCTTCATTGCGAAATGGCTGTTGCAAATTTTATTTGAGTGATTACAGTTATTTTCAGAGTTATTTTATATGAACGACCTAACCTTCAGTGTTGTTATATATGAAAGATGAAATAAGATTGATAAAATAATTTATAATACTAACGGCTATTAAATTAACATATGAGGTAAACCCTGCAGATAAGTAAAAAGGAAGATAGAAAAACACGGGCTCCATGAAGCACTGTCTGAAGCATTAAAAATAACACACAGAATTATTTACTATTACGGAAAGTGTGTAAAATAATCAATAAAACGTGGAACCTTGAACTGAAGAACTTAATGCTTATATATTTTATAACATGACTAACTAATCTTCCATACAACCATGTTCTCTTTGGTAAAGAGTAATATTATTGATAAATCGAAGTAATTAGGTAACATAAATAATAGGAATAAATTCAAATAAAACATGACTGATGAGGTAACGTAAATCCATTAAACACAAATAGAAAAATATAATGTACTTCCTTTTTTCAATATATTTCAATATTAATTAAACACTCTAATATAATAATAATAATAATAATAATAATAATAATAATAATAATAATAATAATATTATTATTATTATTATTATTATGATTATTATTATTATATGCAGTAATATGTACAGTCTGTCAGTGTTCATTAGGCCCACTCGATAGGTAATATATAGGATGAATTCCTCTTCAAAAATACTAGGGTTTGAGTTCGCCCTGGGGATATCTCCTGTCGGAAATAATTTGTCCTGCAGCAGAAAATATTTGAAACAACAGTACCTATGTCGTTGCCTGCTACTGCGTGTTCAGTTCAAAGTGTGTCATGGCTCGCTGTATGACGTCATGTGGCTAGCCGATGAGCCTAGACAATTCAATCTTCCTACACTTCCGTAGAGGTGTGTTACCTATGTTCCAGAGAAGTTGCCTAGCAAGTACGGCGTTCATTCTGAAGAGTACTTACCGATACGTACGCTAACTCCAGTAGTGGCAGGAATGTGAACTGTTTGGAAACACGTACTGGGGTGAGTTTTGTTCTTACTTTCGGGATATGGGGAGAGGGTTAAGACGATTACTTACGTACAGTATTTGTTGACATTAACTTCGACTCTCAACATGGACACGGAACATTTAATTTGTGATGTGGAATGTTGCGGTACGCAACCGATAACAAATACCCTGCGTACGGCTTGCCCGCGCAAAACACAGTTCGAAAGAGGTTATGGTAGCGCATAGACCGTACAGACCGCCATCTGTTGCTACGACGTTCAAGTTATACCGTAGGTACACGTTCTCAAGTTCAGATTGAACGCCTTGATTAATAGGCAACTTCTCTGACATAAAAGCTGAAACTCGCTTCAAATCGCTGACTCACAACAGTGACGTTATGACACACTTTGAAATGAACACCCAATAGAATTAAGTGAAACACGTGAACGTTTGAACTGGCCGATAACGGCTACTGTGAACAGAGTAATTCCGCTGCCAAGCACATAAACCGCCAGAACCTAATTACTTAACAGTTCTACTCGCTCCGTCCCCAACTGTAATATACGTTTTGAAGATCTGTAATTAGACCTACGAATATGCAGAGTTAATATTGCATATTTTTGCATATTTTGGGTGTTTCTGCATATAATAGTGTATTTTGCTAGGCCTATATTCTAGCATATTTTCAGGATTTTGTTGCACAAATTGCCATATATGCAAACTATCATTTAATCTTTCACTGACTAGCATGACCTGCTATGTTGTTAAAAAAAAAAGTGAAAATATTTATATAAATTTCACTCTACACAATTCCCTTGGCTTTCGTTCGTGTTTTATTGCCACTGCCTGCTGGATCGCATTCTATAGCTGCATGAACTGCCAGCTCAATCAAAGTTATTTTGCCGCTAGGTGACAGGCAGTGCCCAACGCTATTACCATTATCAGTATATGCAAAGTCACTACCTGCCACCTAGCGGCTACTCGTGCATAATCGTAGATTGGGCAGGAAATGTAAGCAGCTATAGGATGGGATCCAGCAGGCAGTGTTTATTGGTCTTGTCTTGCACTTTTAAGTAGTTCGTCAATTTTATTAATTTCTTACTTGAAACCTTCATCAAATTTCTTTGAAACTCCTGTCACTATGGAAATATAAATATCACGTTTAACCAGCCATAGTCTTCTCTATTGTCTTCGGAGAGGGGGAAATAATTGCCAAACAGTAGCGATAAAACAAAATCGATCATTTAAAACGATAATATTACCGCGATAGGTGGCTCGGCTTGGTTTAAATTTAACGGATCCACACATATTCTATTTTGTAAAAGGGACAAAGTGATTTTATATTGTATCCTATCAAACCGCCTCATCGAAATTTCCACGCTACAAGCTCAAGTTGATTCAGAAGTTTATTTTTCCTTCGCAGTAGCTAGTATCAAAAATTTTTATTTCTGTAAAATGTTAAACAAAGAATATAATATTCTGAAAAAGTATGAAAATAAAAAAGAAGCAAGTATTTGAAGTCGAAGTTCAAAAGTGTTTCGTAACGGCCTGCAACAAAAATCTCTTTGTCTTGTATTCCGTTAGTCCTTACCTTCCATCAGACCTGAACAGTGTAGCAAGTTCAGTCTTCAAGTGGAAAACTGCATCAATCATTCTGCCCCTATAGTTCCATCTCGTAGCAGACTGATGGAGAGAGCTTTCTCTTCAAGATCTAGATCATTCGGTCCTTTACTTGATTATATAACAAATACAGATAGTCTTGTTACCGTCTGAGAAAGTACCCTATACTCTCTTACACAATTGGCTGACAGTTTCAAAACTAAATTAAAATTTTACAGTCTTACTAATAAACCGTGTATAGTTTTTATACGAGACTTATGCAGAGTTGAGACAGGGAACGTTACTGATAAACCATGCATAAGCGATGGATGTATAAACAGTCTGTAACTATACAATGGGAATTGCTTTGCAGTAGTTATATACACGAAACCCCTTGTTTAAGCGTTGAATATAGAGAAAAAATGGCCGCTCCTCTAACAGCTGTTCGTATCTACTGTCATTTTATGATGGTTGCCTTGTAACCACAGAAAAACAAACCAAAGAGCACAGAATAATTAGAATAATATTGCTGTAGCTGTACTCTTTGACCAAAATATAGTATGGTAATCGATTAGAGCCAGTTGTACTATCGATACTTAACACGCCACACTAGAGCGCTCTACTGGATGCAACAGAGAACCTCAGATATTCTATTACTTTTCGTAACGAAATAATGACGAAACTATGACGTAGCTGTGTAACATACTGTTATACACGATGTATGTAGTGATTATTAGTAAGGAATTTACACACGACTTATAAACGAGCTACTCATTGTATAAGTATAAGACAGTTAAACGTCTGTATATAGAGTTTTTATTAGTAAGACCGATAATATATTATATCGTAATTATTTATCTGCTTACTTGTTAACTTCTCTGAGACATTTGTATAAATATTCTGTGAATTTAATATTTTCATTGTTACCTGGTTTAATTGTCACTGTTCGCTCTTCGTATTTTTTTCTTGTATGGCAATCTACAGTGGCAAAAAGACTAAATATATGGCCGAAATTATTCTTCTGCTACAACATTGATCAAATGGAAAGCTCAACCTATACGTATTATTAGGCTTTGTATTCCACCTACCTAAAGATTGAACTTAAAGACATTAGGTATACAGGTGTTTCAAAAATACGTGGCATAATTTCAGGTATGTATTTCCCACATGTAGACAATCAAAATAGTTCACTACAACATGTGTCCGGAAATGCTTTATTTCCGAGTTATGGCCTTCACAACATTGAAATTCACCGGAACGTTTTTCTTTCCGCAGGTCGTTGCCGTCAAAGGAGACATTAAGAGGGTACTCTGACAGTTCATTCCGAGGCGAAGGTTACATTCAGTGTTGTGTAGGCCTTAGACTGTGCGACATGTATTCAAATCAAGAGCTGGCAGAGATACACTTCATGTACGGTAAGGCGGACGGCAATGCTGCGCTGGCTCGTCGTTTGTACCAGGAGAGGTACCCACAACGACAATGTCCAGATCGGAAGACATTTGTACGTCTCCATTATCGTCTGTGCGAGTATGGAAAATTTAACTCTCCTGGTTTGGGAAGGGGACGACCAAGATCTACAACTCCAGAAGTACAGGAGGAGATTCTGGAGGCTGTGAACATGACTCCTTCTATCAGCACACGAAGGGTAGCGTTGCAAATGTTCCTCATACGACTGTCTGGAGACTGTTGAAAGAGTATCAATTGTATCCTTATCATTTGCAACGTGTACAGGCCCTGTCACCAGCAGATTACCCTGCACGAGTTAGGTTCTGTCAGTGGTTCTTGCAGCAGTGTGATGTAAATCCGAACTTTCCTGCCTTAGTATTATTTACAGATGAAGCACAGTTCACACGAGATGGCATAACAAATTTCCACAATCAGCATGTATGGGCGTATGAAAACCCACATGCAACTGTTCCATCTCATCACCAGGTGCGGTTCTCCCTCAACATGTGGGCCGGTATAATTGGTGATCGATTAGTTGGACCCCATGTACTTGTAAACAGACTTACGGGGCAGGTGTACACAAACTTCCTGGAAAACACCATACGGTACCTCATGTTTTAGAAGACACTCCACTGATCAATCGTCAACACATTCACTTCTTGCATGATGGCGCTCCTGCACACTTCAGTCGTACGGCTCGCCGGTATTTGGGTCGAAGGTTTCCTGATCGATGGATAGGTAGAAATGGCCCAATTGCTTGGCCTCCACGCTCACCTGATCTGAACCCTCTCGATTTCTACTTGTGGGGCCATTTAAAATCATTGGTTTATTCGTCTCCGGTGCCTGATTTGGAATCTCTTCGGAATCGAATTGTGGCATGTTCTGAGGACATACGCAATACTCCTGGAGTTTGGGATCGTGTTCGCAGGTCAATGAGACATCACGTTCCGGTGAATTTCAATGTTGTGAAGGCCATAACTCGGAAATGAAGCATTTCCGGACACATGTTGTAATGAACTATTTTGATTGTCTACATGTGGGAAATACATACCTGAAATTATGCCCCGTATTTTTTAAACACCCTGTATAGTACGCAGAACACAGATGATGCAACGGTTAAGGATATAAACAAACACATCGTCGCTGTATGACAGTGGAGTACAGTCAACTCCCGACGTTCTGAAGCTAAATTAGTAAACACATGCTTGGGCAGTGTTGTTCATTTTCGTCGTGATCTTTGCAGTGAATAATAACGTGCATTCGTAAGTTACGGAACTTGAACATATGCGGATGTCGCTTGAAATGATTTTATATTGCAAGAAATTTTTTCAGTAGCACATGACGTTATTGGTGCATGATGTAATAGAAGATATTCCTATTGTATGATATTTTTTCGTGTTTCGTAAGCATATTCCATGTCGCTCATCACTGAAAACCCACTGATTTTCTATGTACTTTTCTAGAACTTCCCTAAAATGGGGATTATTCAATTTTTTAATTGGGATGTTGGCACTGAACACCATGGTAGGCTACACAAATCCATGCTATCCTCAACCCTGCCCCGCTCTGCAATGAACCTTCAATCAGCCACAAAGGTGTAGTTATTTAAATAGCCATATACGACTAGCAAGGGCAGTGATCGATAAGATTACTCACTATGGCTGCGTCCCGATTTTCACTTTCTAGACCAGTGATGTCAAAGCAAGCGCATTTTTCTGACTTTGACGTCGTGCGCGGGCAGCAAGCGCTAAGTATGGAAAGAGGAAGGGTTGTGTATATGAATAAGCAACCTGTTGGATTAAGAAAACAGTGGTGCACAAACTTCAAACGGAACGTGAAATTTTATGTCGTTATTTTTATATGGCTTCTTTCTGTTTAATATTATCTATATTGTCTGTAAAACAAAAGTACTAACACTGATTTCTTAATATTGCACTTGTTTTAAATCT
The DNA here is from genome assembly GCF_040183065.1 of Periplaneta americana. Lineage (NCBI taxonomy): Eukaryota > Metazoa > Arthropoda > Insecta > Blattodea > Blattidae > Periplaneta > Periplaneta americana. The sequence continues at coordinate 18,523,375 of NC_091117.1, read as the reverse complement.
TAATAACGCAATAGAGAGTTAAGAAGGAATATTCACTTAAATTCCATAGCAGTATAATATTGTACTCTATTAAATGGATGAAACATATCATCCATAAAGAAAGTGATATTCCAAAGAAAGAGATTGAGTACGACATGATAAGTTGGAATTTATATTGATGGTATCTTTAGCCTTATAAAAGTAATCAATAAACTAATCAAAACAATATTACAGTACAAAGCAAAGTTACCCAGGTGCTATATATATATATTTTAATCGTAACTAATATTACATAACAAAACTCTTATCGCATTATGCTTTTAAGGTGATATTTGTGAGCAACTTCCTATCATCAGAATATTAAATTATTTTCTCGAAATCTGCTGAAGCTATAGAGCTGACATTTTTACAACACACGGGCACGTATCTTTTGCTTATGATGTAACAGTAGTTGCTTTGTTAATTCATTTCCTTACAAACATTTCCCATGCGAATATTTTCAAAATTTTCAATAAACTATCTTCAGTAATACGTATATACGGTATATTAGACTTAAGAAAACATTCTGTAAGGCTACTAAATGAATAGGGATATACTTGAAAATTTCACTTTTCTATACGAAAAGTTAAGAAAATATTTCTTTTGAATAAAAAAATCAAACTTGTGAAAAATGAGCATTAAAATTAAAACTTACATTCTTATAATGCACTTATACTTCTCAGGCAAATCTAAAAATTAACATGGATACAGTTTTAATAAGTTCTCTTCCCTTTATCTATTGAATCAGTGTTGGCCATCCCTGAATATAGCTCGACCAAGCGGCATATACCACCTCTTTCTTCTGTCTCTTTCCTTTCCTCTGTAAAGCGCTCAGGCTCTCCTGGGCTCTAAAGCGCGTGCTTGCTTCTGTGGGCATCAATTGACATGCCTGTTCTAGAGGAAGAGGGCAGAGGATGCGTAACTATTTTTTATACGAACGTACCTGTATCTGCGCTATGACGTCACATATACTTTGAATCAGGCAACTTCATTCCAGTTTCTAGGTAGCTGGAATATGGAGCTTACTTATTATGTTAGCTGATCCAGCCTCATTTGTTTTTACAGCCCATAATTTCCTAGACTACAGCATGGATCAATGAAAACCGCAGCGTCTGTTTATCATGTTACAGGACCCATCTTCAGTTTTTTAAGAGTTAAGTGCATCGTAGAATTGCCTTACCACTCGGCCATTCGGAATGTCGTTTCTGTATCTAGGCAATTCCAACAGTAACGATGGAGTATTAATTAATACATTAATTATATACTTTCATTCTTCATTATTTTAGTGATTTATATTTTTATACAAGGGGGCCATGTTAAAAATAAATTGCAGTATATCTGTGATTTCGATATAAGGTGGACTTGGAAAAATTCACGTAGAATTTTTTTTTAACTTACAAAACCTTAACGAAAATATTAAACTAAACTAATTTTATATAAACCGTGTCCACACTAACGGCCTTTCTAATAAAAACTCTATATACAGACGTTTACAGAGTGAGTAGCTCGTTTATACGTCGTGTGTAAATTCCTTACTAATAATCATTACATACGTCGTGTATAACAGTATAACTGTTACACAACTACGTCATAGTTTCGTCATTACTTCGTTATGAAAGGTAATACAATATCTGTGGTTCTCTATTGCATCCGGTAGAGCGCTCTAGTGTGGCGTGTAAAGTATCGATAGTACAACTGGTCCTAATCGATTACCACACTATATTTTGATCAAAGAGTACAAGCTGCAGCAATATTATTCTAATTATTCTGTGCTCTTTGGTTTGTTTTTCTGTGGTTACAAGGCAACCATCATAAAATGACAGTCGATACGAACAGCTGTTAGAGGAGCGGCCATTTTTTCTCTATATACAACGCTAAAACAAGGGGTTTCGTGTATATAACTACTGCAAAGCAATTCCCATGGTATAGTTACAGGCTGTTTATACATCCATTGCTTATGCATGGTTTATTAGTAAAGTTTTCTATCTCAACTCTGCATTAGTCTCGTATAAAAACTATACATTGTTTATTAGTAAGACTGTAAGAGTATACAGAAATAATAGCTTATAATATCACACCCGTATATCATAATTCCTTAAGATAAAGCTCAATCAATAGGAAAATTCTCCAAGATTTCGTTTCATACCTTTTCCATGCTCATTGTACGAGTGAATGAAAATTTGCATTTATCAGTCTAGTTCCTTGTCGGTGGACGGTACAGCAAAAGTTCAATGCGTGCTCTGGTCTGCAGAATTGAATTCAGTTACGCGAGTTCAGCGGCGCATACGGAGGGAATGGAATGTGGATCCTCCTACACGCAAATCCATTTACGAGTGGGATAGAACTCTACGAGATAATGGAAGCTTTATTTCAAAGAGAGGGAAACATTCTAAAAAGCATGTGGCCGAAATAACTGTGGATCAGGTGCGTGAATCATTTGCTAGAAGCCCACGTAAATCAATTAGGCAGGCTAGTTGGGAACTGCAGATCCCTCATTCAACAGTTCACAAGATTCTACGCAAAGTCTCCGTTTGCTCTTCAGCTCCTTCATCAACTCAAACCAGATGATTGACACGAGAGCTAATTTCTGTGATGAGGTGATTCGGCGTATCGATGAAAATCCCAGTTATGTCGATTTGTCGCTATTCGGTAATGAAGTAACCTTTGACATTTGCTGGAAGGTTAATCGTCATAATTGCCGCATATGGGGTTCTCAGAATTCTACAGAGTGATTGAACATGAAAGGGACTCGCCAAAAGTCGATGTCTGGTTGGGAATGCACAAATGTGGAGTAACAGGCCCATTCTTTTTTATGGAGCCTACAGCGACGGGAGTCACGTACCTTGATATGCTGGAGAATTTTGCTATTCCGCAATTTCCGCCAGGTTTAACATCTCAGTAGGATGGTGCTCCACCACACTACCATCGAAATGTTACAACGTTTTTGGATGTAACCTTCCCAAGAAATTGAATTGGTAGGGGTGGGCCAACTTTCTGGCCACCTAGATCCCCGGATTTAACTCTTTTGAATTTTTTTGTGGGGATTTATTTAAAATGTGTACAGCAGAAAAGTTCGTAATTTGATTGATTTGGGACAGTGTATCATTCAAGCAGATCAGCTTATAACTCCTGATATGTTGGTGAACACCTGGCGAGAGGCTGAGTATTGTTTTGGTACCTGTCGAGCTATAAACAGTGCTCATGTTGAAGTGTACTAGTGGAAATAAAAACTTTTTTCAGTTATTCTATACAATGCAGAAGAAATTTATTGAACAAATCTTATCCAAGTTACGATATAATTTCGTGACGGTACGAGGATATTTTCGTGATAGTCCTTGAATTCAAAATATTTAGGCATATTCAGTCAAATTGTATAATCTATACCTCAGTCAGATTCATAATTACAACCAAAACAAAGTTATTTCTGTATTTTGAAAGGTATTGATATGTATCATGAAACCATTGATCACAACTGATATACTGAATCCAAATTTCACCATGCTTGTCGTCCTCGAAATTTCCTGAGTAAGATTCGCACAAAAATCATTAAGCTTATCATTCGGCTTTTCTTTAAGCACAGATCTTCTTTGTTTGGGTCCTGAAGATGATGCTGTTTCGTTGTCTACCTCTTTTAACTCACTAGAGAGATTAGAAATGTCAGTCCACACCTGTGGAGTAACGGTCAGCGCGTCTGGCCGCGAAACCAGGTGGCCCGGGTTCGAATCCCGGTCGAGCCAAGTTACTTGGTTGAGGTTTTTTCCGGGGTTTTCCCTCAACCCAATACGAGCAAATGCTGGGTAACTTTCGGTGCTGGACCCCGGACTCATTTCACCGGCATTATCACCTTCATTTTCATTCAGACGCTAAATAACCTAGATGTTGATACAGCGTCGTAAAATAACCTAATAAAATAAAAAATAAATAGAAATGTCATTCTCCTTGATTGCTGCTTTAATCTCTTTCTGGTCCTCGAACTTGCTAAGAAAAAGACGAGCTTTCTCTGTGGCAGTTTCTCTTTATTTTAGACACAATCAATTGCCTCTTTCATTTCACTCATATTGTATTTCTTTTGACATTTGACCCTGCAATTATCTGCCATCTGCAACATGCACGATATCCACAATATATCAGGGGTGCTATTAATGCACACAAATATTTTATGTTTCATGCATTTGATATTTATTCCACCAGAGAATGTTGTTATATTGTAGAAAAAAAAATTAAAGAGAAAATTGACCTCGTGGATTGATTAATATCAATTAATATTCAGAGAAAAACACTGAAGGAGGGGAGTTCGATCCGGTGTTGTAGATTGGACTTCGGCATAGCTCAATGGTGAGAGCGCTTGGTACGTAGAACTAAGGACCCGGGTTAGATCTCCGGCGAATTTTTCTCCTCTGATATTAATTGTTACCATAACAGATATATTCTGTAGGACCAAAAAAAGAATAAAGAAGAATAATAATCTTTAGTAAAAACTCGTAGAATGAGATAAACGCTAACGGTCTTACTAATAAAAACTCTACATACAGACGTTTAACTGGCTTATACTTATACAATGAGTAGCTCGTTTATAAGTTGTGTGTACATTCCTTACTAATAATCACTACATACGTCGCGAATAACAGTACAACTGTTACACAGCTACGTCATAGTTTCGTCATTACTTCGTTACGAAAGATAATAGAATATCTGAGGTTCTCTATTGCATCCGGTAGAGCGCTCTAGTGTGGCGTGTTAAGTATCGATAGTACAACTGGCTCTAATCGATTACCATACTATATTTTGATCAAAGAGTACAAGCTACAGTAATATTATTCTAATTATTCTGTGCTCTTTGTTTTGTTCTTCTTTGGTTACTAGGCAACCATCATCAAATGACAGTCGATACGAACAGCTGTTAGAGGGGCGGCCATTTTTTCTCTATATACAACGCTTAAACAAGGGGTTTCGTGTATATAACTACTGCAAAGCAATTCCCATTGTAGAGTTACAGCCTGTTTATACGTCCATAGCTTCTGCATGATTTATTAGTAAAGTTTTCTGTCTCAACTCTGCATAAGTCTAGTATAAAAACTATACACGGTTTATTAGTAAGACTCTAAGAAAATAACCTTCCAAGATAAGATTGTGTTACATAATCAGAGCATTTATAAGTTTATATTTTCCACCAAGAAGTATACAAATACTTAACATTGAAAACAATTTGGACCACAAAACACAGCAAAAAAAAACTATTCTTTTAACAAAGGAAATCAGACGGTGTATTCACTCACAAATTGAAATTCTCACAACTCTTCAAATATGTTCCAAAAAATTCGCTCACGTCACTCAGTGAACAAAATCTATCCTATAATATATCTTTTGTCATTTATACTATAGGCCTACCATCAGAATTACATATGTCCTTGGTATAATTTCGTGATAAATTTATATAAAAACATCACGAAATTAGCCGTGCCACGGTTAGCCGAATTTGCCCTGCAATACTTCAGAATCACCCTATGTATTGAAAGGATGGGAGCTTGGTTCCAGGAAGGGATAAATCCTATTAAGCCCTTTGCAGGCGGTAGAAACAGGTACGACGCACCACAATCTCAATTCCGAATTAAAACCTTGGAACTCACGCTTCACGTGTGGAAGAGAGAGTGCAATCCCCCCACTTGAACGACAGGTTTAACAGTGTGAGGTCACAGCCTACACATTCTCCTGGGATTTTTTAGTTTGTGTATGCAAGTTACCTCTCGAGAGGCTTAGAAACTAACTCTGCCTGTCTCTTAAACTGTTTTTCAACTCAGATGTCTGATCAGATGTGAACTGCCTACTATATGCCACAGGATTCGACAGACATTTGAAAAGGAACTTGTAAATTGGCATGGCGGTTACGCGTTTGCGGGATCCGCCAATGACAGGGCCCGATTTCTGGTTACCCATAATTTATAAGCGTTTCGGTAAAGGAGCTTCGTACAACAACCTAGCCAATAGAAAGCAAGACAAGTGTGTCATCCAGAGTTTATAAACAGACAAACTGAGTATGAAACATATTATAACTGACTTAAGCCATTCAAGCAAAAAACACATAAACAAAATAAAAGCATCCTTAGGAAACCAAAAGTAGCCTAAAGGAAAAATCTGCGATCCCAAAAAGACACTTAAACAAATCAAAAGTAGGCTGAAAAAGTGTAAACTAAAGCAAACATCGATGTACCCAAATATCACGTAAATAAAATAAAAGTAGCCTGAGAAAACCAAACCTAACCTAAAGAAAAAAATCTATGTCCCCAAAGTAATGTAAACAAACTTAAAGTATAGTAAGAAAATCAGACCTAATCTAAGGCGAAAATCGGTGGAACAAAAAAATCACTTAGTGGTATGCTAAATGTTGCATGAGAAAACCAAGTCTAACCTAAACAATAAAATCGGTAGACCCAATACTCACGTAAACAAACTAAAAAATAACCTCAGAAAAAAAATCTAATGTAAAAAAGTAGATGTACCCAAAAATCACGTAAAACTAAAAGTAGCCCCAGGAAACAAAACCTAATGTAAACAATTAGATGTACCCAAAAATCACGTAAAACTAAAAGTAGCCCCAGGAAACAAAACCTAATGTAAAAAAGTAGATGTACCCAAAAAAATCAAACCTGATTCAAAGCAAAAATGTATGTGCCCCCAAAATCATGGAAACAAACTAAAATTAGTATGAAAAATCCAAACTAACGAAAAGCAAAAATTTATAACTATACATAAAAATCATACAGGCCTAAACAAATTAAAATAAGTCTGAGGAATGAAACCCAACTTAAAGTTAAAATCGATGAAGGTAACCATTATGACGGAAATAATCTACAAAATAAATGCGAAAATCAAGCCGAACCTAAAGAAAAAATAACTGGACTCGAGAAAACAAGTAAGCAAGCTAAAAGCAGCCTACGAAAACCTTTACCTTTACTTACTATTACAAATAACATCATAAAAAAATAAGTAAATAAATAAATAAATGACTATATTTTACATCATAGTTTTTATACGAATAACATTTAATTATAACGAATTTCACCTGTAAATGGCAGCAGCACTGGTCTCTGCTTCTGATTGGCCAGGTTATTTCATGGTGGTGCTATACAGAGATGGACGTAATTCACATCATTTCATTACAAAATTAAAAAAAAAAGTGGCGTTTAAAAAGAAACTAATAAAGTTGAAGAGTGGAATAAAAATGTTTCTAACTAAATAAAAGCATATTACTGTGTTAAATTGTTTAAACATTGTGGCTTTTATTAAAATGTCCTCTCTTCTATAAAGGCCCGAATACTTACATCACAGCCTAAGGTTTATTGTGCTGACTTTTTAAATATGGATGATTGTTTGAAGTCCATAGGATCGCATTCCCTTCAGTATCGTGATTCACTGTTTGGTGTCGTCTGTCGATTCAGCTGCACAACACCTAGGTTCAACCGAGTCCTAGGCGACATCCATTTCCAAACCGCCCCTTTCTCCTGAGAATTCTGTAGTTCCCTATATTGATGCCATCTCTATGCGATTCACGGTATTACATCCTATATTGACCTGCAAGTATCGTGATTCACTATTCGGTGCCATCTATCACTTCAGCTGCACATCATCCAGGTTCGACGAAAGCCTCTCCTTACCCCTGGGACATCTGCAGCACCTTTAGATACATGTAATCTGTATGCAAGTCATGGTACTACATCCTATTGTCCACACCTGTGGAGTAACGGTCAGCGCGTTTGGCAGCAAAACCAGATGGCCCGGGTTCGAATCCCGGTCGGGGCAAGTTACCTGGTTGTGGTTTTTTCCGGGGTTTTCCTTCAACCCAATACGAACAAATGCTGGGTAACTTCCGGTGCTGGACCCGGGACTCATTTCACCGGCATTATCACCTTCATTTCATTTAGACGCTAAATAACCTTAGATTTTGATACAGCGTCGTAAAAACCGAATAAATACATCCTATTGCATATTCGGTCGACCTAAAACTATTGCAAGAAGATAGATGAAGTTGAAATTATTGAAGGCCAGATGAATTCCAGGTCCAACGCATAAATTACCCAATAATTTTGCTTCATTTGGTTGAGGAACGAATTCATTTGGGGAGGAACCACGGATAAATCCTCAAACAGGTAAGCCGGATCCACTCGTTGCACAGTTAGGCATGCTAACCTTTATTCCACACCGTTGGACTTCTACTGTAATACGTTTCTCTAGTATCTTCGTAAAGTAAGTTTGTTTCGGAAACACCCTGCAGATGGTAATGAATTGTGAGTGTGAATTAATACATAAAATTCAGAAGAAAGTTTATAAACGTGTTTTTCATCACGAACATATGCGTGTCTACTACACATAATGCCCCCGAGGTTTCAGGATGGCGAGATTGTAAGAGATATACAGTCATAATATAATGTGTACTTTGCGGGAGTTGCAGGAAAACTTTGATAGTTTTTACCTTTATTACACTTATCATACGGAAAGCACCCATTTAGTATTCAAGATCTTAACTACGATGTGAGTAAAATGCCAGCATCAAGTAGCATTCACATCGAGATAAGGATCTTGAATCAGTAACTGAAATGGTGATTTGTGGTAGACAAAATTCTTGATGCAATTCCACACAAAGAAGTCCATTGTTCGGGGAACGAGATTCAAGAAAGTGGAACATCACTGCTGATATTGTATCTCCCGAGAAGTAAGTCACCTGGACATATTGAAACTCAAGCTGAGTGTCTACTACTTCAGATTAGACCTATACTGCAACAACATGGCGCTTCACCACATTGGAGTCCACCAGAAGAGGCACGTAGACTGGTGAAATGATTCAGTTGTTTGGATTTTTACAGCTGAACATTTCTTGATGTGGCGTTATATAAAGGACATTGTTTACCAATCAGCATCATTACTATACTTTTCACGCTGATATGCTACTCGCATGGAAAGAGCTTTAATGCCGATTAGACGTTTCTGCGTCCTACAGAGAATTCCGTGTGAAGAGTAGACCATGGACTGCCAAGAGATGTTACTTGCTTGGGGGCATCACTAGAATTTCCTTACTCTATCGAAATAAAGTGCGCAGCATTAATAAATATTCCTACGATTGCGAGTGAGTTCTGCGAACTGCGGGTGAGGTTTTCTCCCATAGAGTGCGAGTGAGGTTTTTCCTCTACTGAGTGCGAGTAAATTTTTTCTCTAAGAACTATTAGTGAGGTTTTTCTTTTACGAAGTGTGAATGGGTTTTTTTCTCTAAGAATTATTAGTGAGGTTTTTCTTCTACGAAGTGTGAATGAGGTTTTTTGTCTAAGAACTATTAGTGAGTTTTTTCTTCTACGAAGTGTGAATGAGGTTTTTTCTCTAAGAATTATTACTGAGGTTTTTCCTCTACGAATAGTGAATGAGGTTTCTTCTCTAAGAATTATTAGTGAGGTTTTTCCTCTACGAAGTGTGAATGAGGTTTTTTGTCTAAGAACTATTAGTGAGTTTTTTCTTCTACGAATTGTGAATGAGGTTTCTTCTCTAAGAATTATTAGTGAGGTTTTTCCTCTACGAAGTGTGAATGAGGTTTTTTGTCTAAGAACTATTAGTGAGTTTTTTCTTCTACGAAGTGTGAATGAGGTTTCTTCTCTAAGAATTATTAGTGAGGTTTTTCCTCTACGAATTGTGAATGAGGTTTCTTCTCTAAGAATTATTAGTGAGGTTTTTCCTCTACGAAGTGTGAATGAGGTTTCTTCTCTAAGAATTATTAATGAAGTGTGAATGAGTTTTTTTCTCTATGAAATGTGAGGTTTTCCTCTATGAAGTGTGAGTGAGGTTTCATTTTTTCTCTAATAATTGTTAGTAAAATTTTTCCTATAAGAATTGTTAGTGAGGTTTTCCTCTACGAAGTGCGAGTCAGGTTTTTCTCTACGAAATGCGAGTAAGGTTTTTTCTCTGCGAAGTGGCGAGTCAGGTTTTTTCTCTACGAAGTGGCGAGTCAGATTTTTCTCTACGAAGTGCGAGTGAGGTTTTTTTCTCTGCGACGTGGCGAGTCAGGTTTTTTCTCTACAAAGTGGCGAGTCAGGTTTTTCTCTACGAAGTGCGAGTGAGGTTTTTTCTCTGCGAAGTGGCGAGTCAGGTTTTTCTCTACGAAGTGCGAGTCAGGTTTTTCTCTACGGAGTAGCGAGTCAGGTTTTTTTCTCTACGAAGTGCGAGTGAGGTTTTTTTCTCTACGAAGTGCGAGTGAGGTTTTTTTCTCTACGAAGTGCGAGTCAGGTTTTTTCCTCTACGAAGTGGCGAGTCAGGTTTTTCTCTACGGAGTAGCGAGTCAGATTTTTTCTCTACGAAGCGCGAGTCAGGTTTTTTCTTTACGAATTGTGAGTGAGGTTTTTCCTTTACGAATTGCGAGTCAGATTTTTTTCTTTACGAATTGTGATGAGGTTTCTTTCTTTACGAATTGTGAGTGAGGTTTTTTCTCTACGAATTGCGAGTCAGGTTTCTTGTCTACGAAGTGCGAGTGAGTTTTCCTCCATAAAAATTTTTTTTCTACAAAATGCGAGCAAATTTTCTATAAAGTGCAATGTGATTACTGATTACGTATAATATTTTATGATAAATGTAACATTTCATGGTTCCTGTTATTAGACAGAAAAATTTATCTAGTGTTCAGGGTTGTGTACCAGTACTCGGAAGTGCCAATCACTGTTCAGTGATACGAACAAGATCAATACGTGACCGGAAAGCACAGCTTAGCTCAAACAGTAATATAAACAACTGTGAAGCTGTGTTTACGTTACAGAATATGCTGCCTATAATTTGTTGTTTGCCGCGCATCGATATGAGGCAACAGGTTGCGTTGTATGCACAATTTACCTGTTGGCTCGTCACGGAATTGTGTCATTTGTTGCGATCACAACAGCTACAACCAGTGGTATGCGACTCACATCAGACTTTCTGCCCTTGTACTCATGGTTTCAAAATCATGGAAGTAATAAACAAAAGTGACAGGGGATTTGAGGATAGCTCTATGATTCGGATCAAATTTCTGCACATTTAAAAGAAAAAACTAAAATTCAATCATTTATCATAATATATTGCTCTCTTAAACTGAGCATATTGGCAATTAAATCAGTGGCTTTCCCAAAACACGTAATGAAATGTTTCATATAAAACAATTTTTATCTCGAAAAGGAAGAAAAACCGAGCAAAATTGTTGTAACTTATTTGTTTCAAAGATCTCAAAGAATAACCCATTTAAATTAATAATAATAATACTTACTTACTTATTTACTTACTGGTTTTTAAGAAACCCGGAGGTTCATTGCCGCCCTCACATAAGCCCGCCATTGGTCCCTATCCTGAGCAAGATTAATCCATTCTCTATCATCATATCCCACCTCCCTCAAATCCATTTTAATATTATCTTCCCATTTACGCCTCGGCCTCCCCAAAGGTCTTTTTCCCTCCGGCCTCCCAACGAACACTCTATATGCATTTCTGGATTCACCCATGCGTGCTACATGCCCTGCTCGTCTCAAACGTCTGGATTTAACTTAATGTTCCTAATTATGTCAGGTGAAGAATACAATGCGTGCAGTTCTGTGTTGTGTAACTTTCCCCATTCTCCTGTAACTTCATACCTCTTAGCCCCAAATATTTTCCTAAGAACCTTATTCTCAAACATTCTCAACTTATGTTCCTCTCTCAAAGTGAGAGTCCAAGTTTCACAACCATACAGAACAACCGGTAATATAAATGTTTTATAAATTCTAACTTTCAGATTTTTTGACAGCAGACTAGATGATAAAAGCTTCTCAGCCGAATAATAACAGGCATTTCCCATATTTATTCTGTGTTTAATTTCCTCCCGAGTATCATTTATATTTGTTACTGTTGCTCCAAGATATTTGAACTTTTCCACCTCTTCAAAAGATAAATTTCCAACCCTTATACTTCCATTTCGTACAATATTCTTGTCACGAGACATAATCATATACTTTGTCTTTTCGGGATTTACTTCCAAACCTATCTCTTTACTTGCTTCCAGTAAAATTCCCGTGTTTCCCCTAATCGTTTGTGTAATAATAATAATAATAATAATAATAATAATAATAATAATAATAATAATAATAATAATAATAATGTTTTATTTTAACTGGTAGAATTATTAAGGCCATTCGGTTTTCTCTTTCACTTTTAATCATTGCTATAAACAAAGCATAATGCATATTATTAATATAATAAAATTACGATTCCTTTCATCTTCCCAACACACTAATAAATTAGTTATGTCATTCATTCATTTAGTGTTCTGTCCAGTGGCGGGTCATAATCATATATAAATGGCGAAATGGATAGAACGAGTTTTGCGATCACACTGTTCAATTAATGTATCATGGAAACGGAATGTCAGGTGAACGTATTACAAGAAGTTCTTAAATGCACAACGTGTGGGAAACGAAATGTTAAAAGACCTAGGGGATGTTTGATCAGAGTTTTTCAACCCTATTCAAAGTGTGGCACACTAAGGTGTAATTTAAAATCCCGCGTCACTCTCATAATCTGAACCAGTGGTTCCCACCCAGGGGTGAATTTTGAGATTTTTAGAGGGAATGTGATTACTGAATGTTGACTTGTGCCACGTTTGCTGAATGTTAACAGTTTTGGGCTCACTTTTTTACTACTCTTTCCACTTTTATTTTTCCAATTTTTGCTACAGCCTTTACTTTTTCATTTTCTCGCGGGATACCGATTGAAAATGGCTGCTTTAGATGGATGAAGATGAAAGGCCTACAAGCCTAATACCTGAAAGAAAGAAAGAAAGAAAGAAAGAAAGAAAGAAAGAAAGAAAGAAAGAAGTAAGAAAGGGAAAAGAAAGAAAAGGAAAAAGAAAGAAAAAAGAAAAAGAAACGGGAAAAGAAAAAGAAACAAAAAGAAAAAGAATGAAAGAAAAGAGAAAAAAGAAAAAGGAAGAAAACTAAAACAAAATAAAGAAAAGAAAAAAAGAAAGGAAGAAAAGAGAAAAAAGAAAAGAAGAAAAGAGAAAAATGAAAAGGAAGAAAAGAGAAAAAAGAAAAAAGAAGAAAACAAAAACTAAAGAAAGAAAAGAGAAAAAAGAAAGAAAAGAGAGAAAAGAAAGAAAAGAGAAAAAAGAAAGAAAGAAAAGAGAAAAAAGAAAGAAAGAAAAGAGAAAAAAATAAGAAAAGAGGAAAAAAGAAAGGAAGAAAAGAGAGAAAAAATAAGAGAAGAAAGAAAGGAAAGAGAAAAAGGAAAGAGAAAAAGAAAGAAAGAAAAGAGGAAAAAGAAATAAAGAGAAGGAAGAAATAAAAGTGAAGAAAGAAAGGAAAGAGAAAAAGAAAGGAAAGAGAAAAAGAAAGGAAAGAAAGAAAGTAAAGAGAAGAAATGAAAGGAGAAAATAGAAAAGGAAATAAAAGAGAAAAAAAAGAAAAAGAAAAGAAAAAGAAAGCAAAGAAGAAAAAGAAAAAGAAAGAAAAGCGAAAAAAGAAAGAAAGAAAAGAGAAGAAATAAAAAGAAAAGAGAAAAAAGAAAATGTAAGAAAGAAAAGAGGAAAGAGAAAAAGAAGGAAAGAGAGATAAAGAGATAGAAAGAAAAAGAAAGAGGGAAAAGAGAAAGAAGGAAAAAGAAAGAAATAAAAGAAAAAAGGAAAAGGAAGAAAGAAAGAAAAAAGAAAAGTGAAAGGAAAAAGAAATAGAAGAGAAAGAAGTAGAAGAAGAATTGAAACACTCTCGGCTGGGCTCTAACCAGCGGATCTCAGTTACAGATCTCGTATTTCATCTGTCTCTGTGCAACGTCACATTTGCCGGGGCGAGGCGAGGCGATGGGAGGAAAGTAAGTTGCAATGCTTTTCAATATTCTGAAGCCCACATTGTAAGACAAGCCACTTGAAATTTAATGGCCACCGATCAACAGAGATACACACATACAATCCGAGATCTGTGCAATGCTTCATGACATTTAGGTTTCATTTTAATTAACCCATCAACGCTCTCTGTTTCTTCTGCTTGTGAGAGACGAAGTTCAGTTAATCAAATATGAAACAGTACAGAACGCGAACTGCAGCTCAGGATCCCTGTAGCCCCACCCTCTCTGCGAAGACCTGAAGCCGAGACGGCGCGGCGCCGAGAAGTTGCAAGTGTTTCAAAACATCCTCAAAGGTCAGCGCAGGCAATTCGTAGAGAAAGTTTATCTGCCCCCTTATCTGCTTCGACACCCACCCCTTCGTGCCAGAGCTCGCGTGCGGGGGTGAGAGCCAGCTGGCCTACTTCATGGCTGAACTTTAAGTGACCTCAGGGGGGATATTATGGACGGAGCGTGAAACCGACCCCATGTTTCAATTTAACGCCGAGCCGACATGCTTTATGTACAGAATGACCTACAAAACTTGCATGCCATTATGTGGATCGTCGGTTACGATTTATGTTAGCCTTTCTTTTTCCAGTATTTATACAAAGAGTAAAACATGGAGATGCATTAAAAAGAGAGATTGAAGAATTTCATTGAAATGTACTCACCAATCCTCATACTCAGAAAGGAGCTTTGACACTTGTTCTCTCTCTTACAGTCTTACTAATAAACCGTGTATAGTTTTTATACTAGACTTATGCAGAGTTGAGACAGAAAACTTTACTAATAAACCTTGCAGAAGCGATGGACGTATAAACAGCCTGTAACTATACAATGGGAATTGCTTTGCAGTAGTTATATACACGAAACCCCTTGTTTAAGCGTTGTATATAGAGAAAAGATGGCCGCCCCTCTAACAGCTGTTCGTATCGACTGTCATTTTTTGATGATGGTTGCCTAGTAACCAAAGAAGAACAAACCAAAGAGCACAGAATAATTAGCATAATATTGCTGTAGCTTGTACTCTTTGACCAAAATATAGTATGGTAATCGATTAGAGCCAGTTGTACTATCGATACTTAACACGCCATACTAGAGCCCTCTACCGGATGCAATAGAGAACCTCAGATATTCTATTATCTTTCGTAACGAAGTAATGACGAAACTATGACGTAGCTGTGCAACAGTTGTACTGTTATACGCGACGTATGTAGTTATCATTAGTAAGGAATTTACACACGACGTATAAATGAGCTTCTCATTGTATAAGTATAAGATATGTTAAAGGTCTGTATATAGAGTTTTTATTAGTAAGACCGTTAGTGTGCACTGCTGGAACATGAGTATAAATTGTATTGTATTGTGTTTGATTGCCAACATTTACATCCATGTAATGTGGACCTCACAATTTTTGTATCCGGTGCCACAATACGTTCATTACAGATATACCTTATATAGACGATCTTATAATTTGACTTTAGACCACATTTAAATTGATCATTATTTCCATCTTTAAAAGAAAACCTAACAACTTGATTTAGAACATTCTAAATTGCCACTTTTACGACTTTGTTTTTGATTTTCAGTAAACTTATATCGAACACACACTGCTTCTAATAATACTTGATACTAAAACTTATTACACCCTTGTGAAATATGCTCGTTATTATGTCTGTTTCATGTGTACCTTTCATTTTCCGATCTCACTAATTTTCTACATATTATACTTCGCCATCCTAGCTAGCCTCCACCCCCATACTCCCTACCTATTTTATTAGACCATATCGAACACACACTGATTCTAATAATACTTGATACTAAAACTTATTACACCCTTGTGAAATATGCTCGTTATTTTGTCGTTTCATGTGTACCTTTCATTTTCCGACCTCACTAATTTTCTACATATTATACTTCGCCATCCTAGCTAGCCTCCACTCCCATACTCCTTACCTATTTATTTTCTCTAAAAAACTGTCCATAATTCGCAGAATGTCGTCTTTTGTAGCCAGGTTACTTGATGACTCTTCTCCTGTTCTGGGTCCTGAATTAAACTCGTCATCCTTATTCTTTACTCCAATGAGTATAAATTAATTAATCCTGATTGGTTTCAAATATAACAAACAATAATCTGAAAAAAAATTAAACTTACTTCAATTTTTGCTGAAAGTATAAAATCACTGTTTTCTTTGACACTTTTTAAATGAAAATAAACTGCAACGAAAATTCGAACTTTAAAATTTCATAAAAAGCTGCTAGAAATGTAATTAAAAGTTAATTTGAAAGCTAATTTAAACATTGAAATAGCAGATATGAAAAGTTACTTTGAAAAGTGTTGAAAATAAATGTTAATTGAAAGGCGGTGATTAGTCAACTGTCCGAAGACAGGTTTGAACTTCATAAGTAAAACCAGTAAGTCCACCGTTGTGGCTGAGGGGTTAGCGAGTCAATACCCAATACCCAAAATTTGTAGTAATACATTGGAGAATGTTTGGAATTGAACGGGTTACATCAGCTGCTTGTCTATTGCGAATGACTTGAATATGTTAGGGGAAAATCCACAAACGATTAGGGAAAATATGGGAATTTTACTTGAAACAAGTAAAGAGATAGGTTTGGAAGTAAAATCCGAAAAGACAAAGTATATGATTATGTCTCGTGACGAGAATATTGCACGAAATGGAAATATAAAAACTGGAAATTTATCCTTTGAAGAGGTGGAGAAGTTCAAATATCTTGGAGCAACAGTAACAAATATAAATGATACTCGGAAGGAAATTAAACACAGAATAAATATGGGAAATGCCTGTTATTATTCGGTTGAGAAGCTTTCATCATCCAGTCTGCTGTCAAAAAATCTGAAAGTTAGAATGTATAAAACAGTGTTATATTACCGGTTGTTCTTTATGGTTGTGAAACTTGGACTCTCACTTTAAGAGAGGAACATAGATTAGGGGTATTTGAGAATAAGGTGCTTAGAAAAATATTTGGGGCTAAGAGGGATGAAGCTACAGGTGAATGGAGAAAGTTACACAACACAGAACTGCACGCATTGTATTCTTCACCTGACATAATTTGGAACATCAAATCCAGGCGTTTGAGATGGGCAGGGCATGTAGCACGTATGGGCGAATCCATAAATTCATATAGAGTGTTAGTTGGGAGGCCGGAGGGAAAAAGACCTTTGGGGAGGCCGAGACGTAGATGGGAAGATAATATTAAAATGGATTTGAGGGAGGTGGGATATGATGATAGAGACTGGATTGATCTTGCTCAGGATAGGGACCGATGGCGGGCTTATGTGAGGGCGGCAATGAACCTCCGGGTTCCTTAAAAGCCATTAAGTAAGTAACATTGAAAAATTGATTCGAATGAGAATTATTAAATGAAAGGGAAATAAATTGAAATTACATTAAAGTAATGAGTAGAATTCTGTGCATTCCTAGATCTACATACACGGTGCGACGTTGGAGTTTCTGTCATTTGAAGAAGGATTTAGTGTATATACGATATTCAATTGGATGACTGTATTGATTCGAGATTGAAAGTGAACTCTCTCCTTGAAACCATTTGGGGGGGATGGGGTGCGTCAGAGCAGAGCCATTAAAACGTATCTGCCCACGAAACAATACGACATCCATATTTCATGTGCCGTTGAATGTACGCTGGAGGACTTTAAATTGGAAGGCATCGCAAATGCGTTTAAAGTACAATTTGATCGCTGGAGCATATTGGTATGGAAGGACACGCCGCGTACCTCGACACCGGCCTGCTAATGGCATCTCAATCTGCCCCTCATTACGGCAGGTGCTGTAATTCTAGAATCCAATCCAGGAAATGGAATCTTCTCGGAACGACGCCACGGGGCCTGCACAAGCTTTCGGATCCAACGACGACACCTCGGCTATATGAACAGAATTTCTCCAAGGACGAAATGATCTACAAAAAAAAAAAAAATATTATAAGAAGAGTGTATGAGCTATTCCACCTCAAATCGACCGAAATACAGAGAAAATTGACCTTACAATTTCTAAATACAATGAAACTTTTTTTTTGTACGTAGAGAACTGTGATACAATGCTTTGTGCAAAGTTTGAGGCATCAGAACTTCATAGTGTTTAAATTAAAAATATTTAAATTTATCGTATTTTCATAAAAATTAGCAACTTTAAACTGTTGTAGCTCCGAAACACTCACCCAATGATCAAAATCATGGTTTATTTTGATGCTGAGAAATTAAAGTTTATATTGACACATAAACAGATTTTCTTACTTTTTATGGAAATGGAGAAATTTAGATTTTTCCTCATTAAGACGCCTTTGCTTAGAAAAAAATATTTAAAAATATATAGTTAGATTCCGCATTGAAATTACAAATAAACACATATTTTTTTTACTGATGGTATGTTAATAAGAAAGTATTGAAAATATCAAATAAAGAAAATAAATAGTACGCGCGTCAATAACCAGCTGACTGTGAGACGGGAGCTAGCCCGAGACAAGCAAGGCCAGGAGACAAACACGTGGTGTTTCGTCTAGTAGCGCATAGCTGGGCTAGCTTTATCACAAGTTTTCATAAACACAGGAGTAAAATGACGCCCAACGCTCGCTTATCTTATAAGTTGTGTTAACTCTCGCTAAGTGGTTTTTTATTTTATTTTATCAGTCTTATTATTATTATTATTATTATTATTATTATTATTATTATTATTATTATTAATTTGTATTACCATCTTTGTATTATCACAGTCACTGTTATTGTATTATTATTATTATTATTATTATTATTATTATTATTATTATTATTATTGTTACTATTATTTCTATCATTAGCATTATTATTGATGTCTCTAAAATGTACGTAGTCTACTGGACTGTATCAGAGCACGAGCATATGCTCGGGTATCTATTCAAATGTACCATCCACTTTATTTATTACAGAAGAAAATAATTAAAATATGTCTTCATAAACCTATTGATTTTCCATCTCAAAATTTGTTTTTAGACAGAATTGTTTTTTTTTTCATACTTTGATAAAAGTGGTTTGAAAAATATTACTAGTAATCTTTTTTACAGTTTTATCAGATATTGATGGTAACTTGTAATTTTTGTCCAGTTGTGAGTTCATTTCCTTATAAAATTTTAGAAATTTAGAGCCTGCATTTTCTGATACTTGTGGTAGTTCACGTACATATACCCTTATAAGGTGGCAAATTTAGAGAGGCTTAGTTTATATAAAATCATATTTCACATAAAAGTTAAAAAAAGAAAAGCGAAATAAATAATGCACTGCTCTATCGATTTATTAGAATGCGTTTGAGTCCAAAGAAAACAGCAGAACAGTACAAAGTGGTCTGTTGTTGTGCCGAAAATACACGATACTACTCGATATAGTTACTAAGAGGTTATTAAACGTTTGGGGGGAAAAATAGCCTACATTTTTTTCGGAGAAAATTATGAACTTTTCATCGATATGGTATTACACTTTTTTGTGACATACAACATGAGCTATGCGCTCTGAAAATCTGTTGGGTTGTTTCACTTCCATTCTGTAGAAGTGGTGTGATTACGGTTACTATTACTTACTTGCTTACTTACTTACTTACTTACTTACTTACTTACTGGCTTTTAAGGAACCCGGAGGTTCATTGCCGCCCTCACATAAGTCCGCCGTTGGTCCCTATCCTGAGCAAGATTAATCCAGTCTCTATTATCATATCCCACCTCCCTCAAATCCATTTTAATATTATCTTCCCAACTACGTCTCGGTCTCCCTAAAGGTCTTTTTCCCTCAGGCCTTCCAACTAACACTCTATATGCATTTCTGGATTCGCCCATACGTGCTACATGCCCTGCTCATCTCAAACGTCTGGATCTAATGTTCCTAATTATGTCAGGTGAAGAATACAATGCGTGCAGTTCTGTGTTGTGTAACTTTCTCCATTCTCCTGTAACTTCATCCCTCTTAGCCCCAAATATTTTCCTAAGCACCTTATTCTCAAACACCCTTAACCTATGTTCCTCTCTCAAAGTGAGAGTCCAAGTTTCACAACCACAAAGAACAACCGGTAATATAACTGTTTTATAAATTCTAACTTTCAGATTTTTTGATAGCAGACTGGATGATAAAAGCTTCTCAACCGAATAATAACAGGCATTTCCCATATTCATTCTGCGTTTAATTTCCTCCCGAGCAACATTTATATTTGTTACTATTGCTCCAAGATATTTGAACTTCTCCACCTCTTCAAAAGATAAATTTCCAATTCTTATATTTCCATTTCGTACAATATTCCCGTCACGAGACATAATCATATACTTTGTCTTTTTGGGATTTACTTCCAAACCTATCTCTTTACTTGCTTCCAGTAAAATTCCCGTGTTTTCCCTAATCGTCTGTGGATTTTCTCCTAACATATTCACGTCATCCGCATAGACAAGCAGCTAATGTAACCCGTTCAATTCCAAGCCCTCTCTGTTATCCTGGACTTTCCTAATGGCATACTCTAGAGCAAAGTTAAAAAGTAAAGGTGATAGTGGATGTCTTGCTTTAGCCCGCAGTGAATTGGAAACACATCTGACAGAAACTGTTACGGTTACTACATTAACACTTTAATTGTGTATACAGTTTCTTTCTTCCTGTATTATGAAAGAATAGAGATTCTGATGATGATGATGATGATGATGATGATGATGATGATGATGATGATGATGATGGTGGCAGGATTTGGTGACAGAAGACGTAGGAACAAGAGGTATGCACACTTTTTAACAAAACCTGTTTCTCTGTTAACTGTGAGTGGAACAGAAGAGAAATTAAGAAAACGTAGACAGTCTTCTCTCTGTGAAATAGAATCTTCCTCTTGTGTACACTGACAGAAAGGCTACACCTAAACAGATACTTCCGTGGGCGTGACCATAGCAGAAAACCGAAGAGATGGGAATTGTAGGCGTGGACGAATGAAGACAAACGGACATCCACCTTCAAAAGTTTTCCAGATGCTGACAACAGCTTAATGTTCGCACTTTTAAAGACTTTCCTATTCTTAAGATTACACTTTCATTGCATTTACGAGTATATTAATACTAGCCGTACCCGTGCGCTCCGCTACACCTGTTAGAAATAAATATAAAGTAATCACATAATTAAAATAGGACGTTTGATCCAGGGAAGATTCGTGTTTGATAGAAGGATAAATCGTTTAATATGTTACTTAATTTAAATTGTATTTAAATAATTAAAATGCGGTCATTTTGGTCCAGAGAGCAATCATTTGGTGCAATGACAATTCCTTTGACGTGTTTCTTAATTTTTATTACATGCAACCATACTTTAATGAAGATTGACATATCATTTAGTTTTAATGTGTATACTTTATATTACTTGCTATATGTTTCAGAAGTTACTGTAATAACATTGTAGAATTATGTCCATCTAGAGAAACTACACTTTCCAATGGTGAAATAATAATTAAACAATTAATTAGCTTCCGACATTACTTCATACAAACACAGAAACATTCTCTTAGGCTATGTTTAATAGCTTTCGATTATTGTTGTCCAAGGCCCTTTATAGACGAACTCGTTTGTTTTTATTTCAGTACAGCGCCTTAGATGGCGTTGTTATTGTAATTTTAAAACTCATTTATCTCATTAAATATCAGTCCTATCAAAATGTTGTATAGAATAACACTTATCGGAAATTATTTTTAAAGAAACTTTTATTATGTAATATTTTTCATGAACATCAATAATAAGTGAGATATTTCGATTTATTTAATTCAGACCCCTTACAACATATCTTTTAAATAAAGTATTTTGAATGCCATATAGCCTAAAATCTAAGTTACAACGAACTTAATTTATATTCCAATTTTCATATAAATCGGTTCAGCTATTATCGCGTGAAAAGGTAACAAACATACAGATAGACAGACAGACAGATAGACATACAAACAAAAAATTAAAAAAAGCGATTTTCGGTTTCAGGGCGGTTAATTATACATGTTAACACCAATTATTTTTGGAAAATCGAAAATTACCAGAAAATTTTTGGCTACAGATTTATTATTAGTATAGATTACTAGAGACAGTGAATTTTCGCAATCACGATAAATGCGAAATGTGCTCAAATGCTGTCAAAATAAGACATTTTATGTTTAAAAGCACGTTAAATATACAGGGTTTTTCAAAAGTGGTGGTAAAAAAATGAGGGATTAGAGGTGAAAACGAAGAGAAACGAAGGAGTTCCAGTAAATATAGATACGCAAATTAACCGTTTACTTCCGAGATAATGCCATTTGGACGGGGGGGGGGGTCGACAGTGAACAGAGCGCCTAGATAAGCTTACGGTAAGGTTTGCGTATCTATGCCGCATTCTCCACATCCCATTTCCTTTTTAAGTATGGGACGATATCTAAACAGACGATATGGTGAACCGTGGATGGTAGTTTTGTCCTTTAAATGTGCATTTCATTCATTCATTCATTCATTCATTCATTCATTCATTCATTCATTCATTATCTTCCATAGATCTTACATGAGCAATGAAGCTTTAAGATGTGGAACAAGTCAAAATTTTACAATATTACAATTACATTTTTACAAATTTTTACAATATTTTACAATTTTTACAGTTTTACAATGTAGTAATTTTCTACAATGATGAGGTGAGGTCCGAGGATTCGTTAAAAAGATTACCCGTCATTTGCCTTTTGGTTAGGGAAAACCTCGGAAAAACCCAACCAGGTAATCAAATCAAATGAAGTGATGCCGAGGACTCGCCATAGACCATCCGGCTTCAGTCCCACGGCTGGGGAAAACCTCGGAAGAAACCAGAAATTTGATTCGAACAAATTTAAAATACTCTAAAGTTAGACAGAAATCAAGTTCGACATCCTATAGTTCAACTGCTTACGTAGGAGAATTAGACACGCCCCTATACGGGCACTAAGAAATGGGTTTGTCATTTGAATGGGAATTGGTTCTGTGTCTTGTAGTGATACTTTTGTTAAAGGAAACCAGAATATTTTATTGATTAGGACATCCATATTGATCACTGATTTTAAATTAATGAACTCTTCTTTTTCTATTTGAGAATTGTGCCGTATGTCAGACGGAACTGTCGAAACCCACAGTGGTACTAGAAGCGCATACACAAGTCTCGGGGCGGGCAGGAAATGCAAGTACAGTACTGTATTCGTTGATGGATAACCAATAAGAATTTGTACTCATTTCACCTGCCACACCCACTACCCTTATTGGGCTGAACTTTCAATTCTGTTTTGTCGAACTTAGGAGAGTCTACTGTATTACATTTGTTTGGAACAAATTTCTGCACTTTTAAAGGATAAAACTAAAATTCTTTCCATGATTTGTTATCATAATACACTGCTCTCTTAAGCTGACTGAGCATATTGGGAATTAAATTAATGGCTTTCCTAAAACACGCTGTGAAATGTTTCATATGAAACCATTTTTATGTCGAAAAGAAAGCATGAAGGAAAAGGAAGAGTGTATATATATATATTTATTTCAAGAAATAGTCTGCCCAGGCATCCGGGGTTGCCAAAAACACAGAATAACACACATATAAGAATAGTAATGATTACAGTAAGATAGATGAGTCAAATTGAAATGTGAACTAGGAGCTTAAGTTTAAGAAATAATAAATTTGTACATATATATGTAATCAATCACACACTAACGAATAGAAAAGGGGGGGGGATTATGATATTCCGTATAAATGATTTTTCAGAATTGCCACAGACCCTTTAATGGTTGAAGTAATTATTTTTGGAATGATGTCATGGATTCCAAATGTTTTGATAGTGTTTACAGTTGATCGTGGGATGGTGCCCCTCGCTCCGATCATTAAACCATGTACTTCCCAGGTGCCTTCCATCTGATATTTTTCTCGAAAATACGGAATAGTAGGCTCATAAATTTGTTGTTTTTCTTTGTTGACCTCGGATGGTTGAGTCTGGCTCATCTCAAATCTAACAGTTGTGTCCAATGACTGAGAAGACAGTGACGACTAAAATTTAGCGGAAGGGGTTCAATATGTAAGGTTTTTTTAGATTCAGATTTTCCAGCAAATCCTTCATACCCACATTAATGAATTTCAATTTTAAGAGGCTCGAACTAAGGAGATAACACGCTCACTAGGTTCAAACTACAGTCTGATATTAAACGGAGGGGTTTCATTATGTATACAAGTTTAGATTTTTCCTGCAATTCTTTATTCCTGCAATAAGAAATTCTACATTTTCAGGGCTCGAACTCAGGAAGTAATTCCGTCATTGGGTTAAAATTACAGACTGTAATATAGCGGAAGATTTGCATTGTGTATACAAGTTTTTAGTTTTACCCGAAATATTTTATTCCTTTAATAAAAAATTACAAGTTTTCGGGGCTCAAACCCAGGAAATAATGCCGTCACTGGGTCCAAACTACAGACTGTAATTTGGCGGAGGTCGAGCAGTGTGTATACAAGTTTTTAGATTTTTCCTGGATATTTTTATGCCTCTAATAATCAATTATAGCCTACGCTTTCGGTATTCGAACTCAGGAAATATTGCCGTCACTTTGTCCAAACAAGAGACTGTAATTTGACGGAAGATGTGCATTGTCTGTAAAAGTTTTTAGATTTTTCCTGCAATTTTTTATGTCTCTAATAAAGAATTATAAATTTTCGGAGCTCAAACCCAGGATATAATGTCGTCACTGAATCCAGACTACAGGCTGTAATTTCGCGGAAGTGGAGCATTGCGTGTACATGTTTTTGGACTTTTTCTACAAGTTTTAATACCTATAATGATGAATTATATATTTTCGGGGCTCGAATTCGGCCTTAATTGGTTCCTATGTTGGCGGTTCCATAGATGAACAGTTCCTACCTACTACAAACATAATCTTTGTATTAAGACAGCAGTATTTTACACTCTTTGCGCGTCTTGTACTCTCTGCTTGACCTGCATTAGGTTTTTATCGAGAGGAAGATTGACATAAGTAACAATTTTCGTTACAGTGGAGGCAGATGAGTTAAGGTTGGTAGCGCAAAAAGCTCTAGAAATATGTTGGCACTCCTTCATATGTTACAGCATAGCGGGACAAATACAATTTTTGTTTGAAATATCTCAAAGCATAACTCCCTGAAATTAATGTCATTACTTACTGATCACCCTGTGTAGTATTCTTAGTCTGGAGTCATTTCCTCATTCAAAATCCTTGTTTCAACGGACTTTTTTGTGATGCCATATTTAGTAGCTATAAATAAACATTGAAAGAATTATTGCTTCGTAAAACTTGGGAATTGTGTCTTTTGGAACTTTCCTGAGCATAGTTTTTTATTATAGTTCATCTTTAGAGTCTTCATAATAATTTCGTAAAATATTTGTCTCTTAAACAGAAAATAAAGAATGATATATTAAATCTTCAGAGAGAAGACATATCGTATATAATTTTATTCGTGCATTACGTGCATGCGTAGATAAGATGTTCGCACGAACCTTGGTCCAAATACGAATCGTATCAACGTGACTCACGACAGCAGATTCTAATCTTGTTACGACTCCTGCTGTGGCTGAATTCTCAGACCTTCGGCCTGTCATGCAGGCGATCTCAGTTCGATTTCCTGTTAAGCCTTGGATTTTTTTACTTGAAAAATCTGTACTGTCTTGCTTGGACCCTTCAAGGGTCCTTGTACTTAGGCCAGCGTTGACCTTTTGTGCACCTTACCCAAGTATATACGATGATTGTTCAAGTCCGACAGCTGGTCTTGGTGGTTTTCGTGAATCCGATGCTGATAGGTGGATCATCCAGCCTCAGCTCTGACGAAGCCAGGTCTCATCTTCAAGACGAGTAGCTGATAAACCCCAGGATCAGGAGCGGTAAGACCTATATCATCAACGGAAACCCGTACTGTCCCCGAGACTTCATTTCAGTCTATTTTTAACTGTTGCAGATGATAGATGAAGTGAGGGTGATGTAGAAAGCAGTGATTACCAAAGTTTGTGTCGCGACCCTCTGAGAGGGCGTGTAAAGAGATGTAGAATCTCGAGACGGTTTACAAAATAAAAGAAAACCGGCTTGTTGTTTTTTGTCAACTGTCCGAAGACAGATCTGAACCTCACAACTGATACCACTTATGAGGCAACTAGGCCAGGAGATAATGGGGTAGAGTGGCCAGTTCCTTTCCCCCTCAATTGCAGACATCGTCGATTAGCTACATATTACACTAATCAGACTTCATATGTATACAGACAATGTTCCTTCTCTGACACATATCGTCAAGTGAGATCGGTTTACAAAAAATAAATAAATAAATAAAATCGGTTTATTAACATAGATATGCATTTGTTTTGTATGTGGCAACATAATCATAAAGTTGAACATAAAACAAAAAATTTTCAATAGTTATAGATTTTAAAATACACAGTGGGCCAAAAAAGGCACAAAATTTAAATGGTTATATTAAAGTAGCTAATGATTTCAGTTGAAAGTTTATTTCACAGGCAAATTTCAGAGTCCTTGTACACTGGGAAAGTACTGTAATATTTAATTTTTTATGCTCGACCATGCCGAAATGTAGTAATTATACAACTGGTAGTAGCCCTTTAATGCACCTCATTAAAGTACACCTATTCTTTATAATTCAGTTGTTTAGCCAATGAAAAATCACCTTTGTACTGATTGTACCATTATAAAACCGCAAGTATCGATTATTCTCGGATATGCAATCGAAAGACAATTAGCGAAAAGTCACGGAGGCTGGAAATCCAATACTGTCGCAGAAGGTTATGTCCTGTTACTATAATAATTAGCGTTAATTGTAAATAATATTCAAATAAATTGAATTTTTCATCTCGTTTTTCAATTCTAAATCAATTTCCAGGTTATATCAAGCCTAATGTTCATGTTATTTTCTAGATTATATCAAGGTCAATGACATTCGTGTTTCGGAAAAAAATCCATACTTTCGCATCTGCGCACATCTCACAATTCAGGTCAGTTCACTCCTCACTTACATAACCATAACATGAATACGTCTGAATAATTTCAAGTTAGAAATATGGTCGAGCATAAAAAGTCGTATGAAACTTTTCTCTAATGGGAATTAAGACGCTCGTATGAAAATTATGAAACTCGCTTGCGCTCGTTTCATAAACAAACATACTCGCATCTTAATTACTACCATTATAGGCTCGTTGCATAATGTACTATTATCATTTATTAAACATTGTTGTAATCTTCCAACAAACTGGAACAATAGCATGGCCGCTATTCCACCAAGTTAACTGGCCTCACAATACGTGATAGCATTATGAAAGCAATAGCAACTATAACACTAGATAGGCCTCTGCTATAGAGAACATTCATTCATTCATTCATTCATTCATTGTTCTGCCCGAGGGCAGGTCTTTGACTGCATGCCCAGCTTTCTCCAGTCTTCCTCTTTGTTCCTCATATGATCCATATATCTTAATGTCGTCTATGATCTGATATCTTCTTCTACCTCGAACTCTTCTCCCGTTCACCATTTCTTCCAGTGCATCCTTCAGCAGGCAGTTTCTTCTCAGCCATTGACCCAACCAATTCCTTTTCCTCTTCCTGATCAGTTTCAGCATCATTCTTTCTTCACCCACTCTTTCGAACACAGCTTCATTTCTTATTCTGTCTGTCCACTTCACACGTTTCATTCTTCTCCATATCCACATTTCAAATGCTTCTATTCGCTTCTCTTCACTTCGTCGTAATGTCCATGTTTCTGCCTCATACAATGCCACACTCCATACAAAGCACTTCACTAGTCTCTTAGTTCTTTTTCCAGAGATCCGCAGAAGATGCTCCTTTTCCTATTAAAAGCTTCCTTTGTCGTTGCTATCCTCCTTTTGACTTC
Organism: Periplaneta americana; assembly: GCF_040183065.1. Classification (NCBI taxonomy): domain Eukaryota; kingdom Metazoa; phylum Arthropoda; class Insecta; order Blattodea; family Blattidae; genus Periplaneta; species Periplaneta americana. Next base: position 18,495,606 of record NC_091117.1, on the reverse strand, counting down.
CTGGCAGGAGCTCATGTTACTGCTTATAGTACACCCCAAGTATTTGAAGCTGTCCACTTGCTCTACTGCTTCATTTAGAATTCGCAAGTTTATCTTGTGTATTTTTCTTCCTATGATCATGCTATTTGTCTTATTTGCATTTATCTTCATCCCACACTGCTCACAGCTGTCGTTTAGCTCCAGTAGCATATCCTTAGTATCATTTCCTCTTCTGCTAACAACGCCATATCATCAACAAGAGTCCACTGCAAGAATGATGGATGTCACTTTCTTGTCGAAAATGAACCAAGACTGTCAATGCATAGCTTAAGACATATAGAATGTACATAGAGAGTTACATGGCATTAACACTGATAGTCATTGTCCAGTAATGATCGGAAAATCACAGTTAAGCTTTGAGCGCTAAGCATTTCAAACTTTCAATTGCTTCTCCTGCAAAATGTATTCCAATTTTTTTTTAATAATTTATTGATCGATCAGCGCATTTAGCGCTATACAGATCATTTCTAAATATGTAAATACAATACATGACACTGAATTGAGGGGAGCCTAGATTGGGCTCCTCAATGAACAAAATAATTGTTAATAAATAATTATTTACATAGGTTGGTGTGATAAGTTTTGATTAGAATATGAGATCCATTGGAAGTCGGCTCTTGATTCTGGTGGGAAATGTGGACTTCTTTCCGAGAGAGTAGTGGATGGCGCCTGGAACATATTCTAGGTTGTTATAGAACTTCTTAGCTTGTGACTGAATAAACTGTTGGATTGTGTCAATACCAGTTTCTCTGTGTAGTTGGCTGTTACGGACAAACCAAGGGGAATTGAGTGAAATTCGTAGGACTTTATTTTGAAATGACTGGATGTGTTTAATTTCACTTATTGCAGCTCCTCCCCAGACAGGACAGGCAAAAAGCATTAGAGGTCGTAATAGAGATGTGTAAAGTAGCATGCAATTGTGTAGCTTTAGAGATGATTTCTTGTTGAGGAGCGGATATAATTCAGTGAGTCTTGAGTAGGCCAATTTAAGTTTGTTGTTGATGTCATGTTTCCATGATAGAGGGCGATCTAACTGCACTCCAAGATATTTTACAGCTTCATCCTTTGGTTTGCACGGTATCACGTTGGTTGAAAGATTTATGCATGGAGGATTAGCAGGGCGACACAAAGTAAATATCATTGCTTCGCATTTATTGTGTATTCGAAATGACATCCATCATTCTTGCAGTGGACTCTTCAAATCTTATGCACTTTATTCTTTCTCCTATTATCACTCTTCCCACGTTCTGAACACAGTGCTATAGAAAACATGGACTGAAATTGAGTATGGTTTGAATATTTTTCGTGCTACTGAGGGAGCACGTGTAGAAGCACACTACTGATTGTTTTTGTAAAATTGAGTCGAACTTCCTAATAAAGGTGATAAAAATGCCCTTGCACTTTCCTCTTTCTTTTGAGAGTCGGTTGAAATCGGAGACTTTGGAGAGGATCGCCCGTTGCTATCAGGCCTACATCTGCTCTGCATACGGCGGCTGCAAAACAGGAATCTAATTCTAGTTCTCTTTCTAACGTAAATAATGAAAACGCATTCCTGGGAAAACCGACATGTCGTGCGGACAGGTTCATAGGATTTCTGACGCCTTATTATGTTGGGACAGTCCTGTGTGTCCGCTGATCGATGCCAGGCCAATACCCTCGCCTACTGACAGCTTTCGCTCAGCTGATGAGGGGACAACTTCATCCTGGCCATATTCCCACGATAACGCACTTCCGGATACAGTCCGACTGAAAGCGGGAAAACACAGTGTTTTATTGAATCGTTGTAATCAACAACTAAGATAAACTATGCAATTTAGATGACACATTGCCTCATCAATGAAGACAGCACACATTTTTCTCCAATTAATATTACCATATAGCTTCGATGACAGAGTACATACGCAGAAGAAAAATACTTTCCATAACACAGTAAAGATTAAAACAGCGGTTCCTAAACTTTTAGAAGGCGCAACCCACTTTTCGGGCTAGGCTTTTGTTTGCGATCTTCCTTTCAGAGAATTAAGTCCTTGCAAAATCGAAAACAACAATAAGTTTACTCAAAGCCAGTGGATACCATCCAATAAACGATCGAAATAGAAGTACATTGTGCAATAATTACACGAAATATTTTATGAATATCATTAAACAACAGCTTTTTGAGTATTTTCTGGAAGAAACGCAAAACAATTACGACAGTCATATATGGTTACTAAATACGTTTCTATTAAGAGCAGACTCCACTGAAAATTGTGAAAATTTTCCAAAAAAAAAAATATTCGCTATTTCACGTCTTTAGAATGCATATTTTCAAACCCCAAATGAATTTAGTTCAATCCTGATTACAAATATGTTTAAAAAATGTTTTAAAATTAAGGCTGTAAGGGGGCGTGACATTTAAAGAGCTGTCAAAATTATTTTTTCATCAAAGAATTTTTTTTACAAGTTTATTAAAAATCTAGTAACATTTTTAGTTGGGTTTCTGGAGTCTTGTCAGCCCATTTGAGTTGTGTGGATATAAAGGGAAAAATTGTGACGGTGTCCTGTATAGTTCCTGGGTAGCTCAGTCTGTAGAGCATTCGTGCGCTAAGCGAAGGGTTCCGAAGTCAATACCCGGTCCCGGAACAATTTTTTCCCTTGAACTTATTCTGGTAACATTTTGTTTAAAAGTTGGCTCCCTGAAGTTACTAGATGAATGTAGCGGAGGAGGATTTTAATTAGTATGCGTTATATAAATATTCATTTTATTTCAATCCATTTTTCCGTAAGTTAATTTTTCTTATTCAACACCAACTTTTTATGCCAAATATTAATCAATCTGGATTAAAATTTTTCTGCAAGTATTTATGAGGTAGCTGCATATTTCTATGCATTTATTTTGTAGTAAATGCTGCTAGTTTATTTTATTAATATTTTTAATGAATTATAAAAAAATAACATATTCAAAATTTCGTTTTTTTTTTAGTGAATAAATGAGATATTTCATAAAATAAATGCATAGGAATGTTTCTCTATGTGTTGTGAATGCAACAAAAAGGAAGCTTAAAAATTGACACCTTCTACTAAAAACTTGGGTTTGAAAATAGGCATAAGTCTAGGCCTATAAAAAATAGAGAAATAAAAAATAAAAACTAAAACATTTGGGAATTAACAATTTGAAATTTTATTAGTCTTTTACATAGTAAACATACTCTCAAAATTTGGTTGAAAAAATTATTAGAAATAAAGTTGTCATTTTTAGTGAAGTGTCCCCTTAAACAGTTACGTTCAATTGACTGAAATTTAAACAAAAAAACGAATGAAAAATGTACTGATGGAATGTTAAAATTAGACTTTTTTGCCAGAACATAGATCAGTTTTACACTAAAAATGGAAGAATAAAACGAGCTTCTAAAAGAAAAAAAATGTTATACCATATTCAACCTCATATTTAACTTATGTGAAATAAATTTCTCGTCTACGACTGTCACCGAAACAAAAAACGGAAAATCATCTTTAATTTAAAAATGATTTCATTTTGTAGTGTATGTATCGAATACAGAACCTAGATTTGAGAAGCTGGTTTGTGAAAAAGAGGCACATTTATCGCATATTTTTCTATACTGAAACATTTCATTTTCATGTTAACTTTATTTACGTTTCTTAATACAAAATAAACGCATAATATGTTAACAAGCCTTTTTTTGTTTTACTTTGTAAATCATCTCGCAACCTCGTCACCTCTTTACACAACTCACGAGGGGGTCGCAACCCCACTTTGGGAACCACTGAATAAAAATATCGTAAAAATTTTTAATGCCGGTATTGCGGCAATTTTTAACCCTTAAATTGGCAAAACTTCATTTCTCTTCTAGTTTATTAAACCGTGTCGGACTGTAAAGAAAACAACTATCGCAATGTCCATATTTTATGTGTTGTGCAATATTATAGTATTGTGAAATTTTAATTTTCCTACCTATTTTTTTTTCAATTGTTCTATTAAAATTACAGCATATAGCCTATTAACCTGTTGTATCCTCTAGGACACATTGCCAATTTAAGAGTTAATAAAACATTGCAATTCAATGCCAATGCAAATTCATTTATACATGGTTCTATCGATCTTAACAGAAGTGTACATACGATGAAAGAGTAATGGGACGGAGAAAAATTCTCTCCAGCGCCGGGATTTGAACCCGGGTTTTCAGCTCTACGTGCTGATGCTTTATCCACTAAGCCACACCGGATACCCACCCCGGCGTCGGACAGAATTGTCTCAGATTAAGTTCCAACTCTTGGGTTCCCTCTAGTGGCCGCCCTCTGCACTACGTCATAGATGTCTATGAACGTAGGACTGAAGTCCACACATGTGCTGAGGTGCACTCGTTATGAGTGACTAGTTGGCCGGGATCCGACGGAATAAGGGCCGTCTTAAATCACGAAGTGATTTACGCATATCATATATATTATTTTAATGTACCGAAGTACATATGATATTTCCATGCAGATATTCTGCGTCATCATACGATGACGTAGTGCAGAGGGCGGCCACTAGAGGGAACCCAAGAGTTGGAACTTAATCTGAGACAATTCTGTCCGACGCCGGGGTGGGTATCCGGTGTGGCTTAGTGGATAAAGCATCAGCACACAGAGCTGAAAACCCGGGTTCAAATCCCGGCGCCGGAGAGAATTTTTCTCCGTTCCATTACTCTTTCATCGTATGATGACGCAGAATATCTGCATGGAAATATCATATGTACTTCGGTACATTAAAATAATACTAGTGGCTTGTGCAGAAAATGCTGCTGCAAACTAAGTTCGTTAGACGTTCAAATAAACATTTTTCAGATTTATTTTCAATGAAGGATACTTGTCTTTTTGATAGTTATTTGCTTCCACAATAATGAAACATACTCCCTCTTAATGGATTTTTTGAGGCCAAATACTTTTTCTTGAACCTATCCAACTTCAGTTTTTGAGTTTCAACGCGAAAACGCAAGTATCAATGTCAGGACGATAGCAGTAGCTATTTCAGATCATTGTGGATTGTAGGCAAAAGTTAAAAAAATGTCAGGTTAGCTAAGCTTTCGAACAATAGCATTTTCGTATAGCTGCTGCATGTAGAACTTGACATGTAGAGCGTAAAATCATTTTATCCTACTAAGAGATCTTGCTGAAATGATCTGGAGACTACAACATTTTCTAGGTCTCTTATTTTATCAGTAAGTAATACCTTTTTATCTTTCCTTAGGAACTGTAATTTTTGCGCTCTCTCGAGCCAATACTGAAGACAATGACACATATCAATATCTACACTACACCGCCATTAAGTATATGAAAAAGACCCAACCCCACTGGTTTCATAAGTATAAAAATATTTTGATTTTTAATAACAATATTATTATCTTACTTAAGTTTTGTAGTTATATATAGCATTCACTTAGTAAATTATAGAAATGAAGATCTAAATTAAGATATTTTCTACATTTATTTACATAACCTCAAAACGTTTCTCTTTAATGTCATCAATATAGCATCAATATTATGTACAATTAATGATATTAACTATAATAATATTTCATTTCTAATGGTAATAATATTATCAAACCACCTCAAGTTTCGTAGATTTGAATATCCAATACACAGCTGTACTCAGAAAATTATACACTGCAGAATCAGTTATTAATAACAAATTTAATTGAGCTCTAAATATGTCTGCAATCCTGCAGGTCAAGGCCTTCGTGTAATAGCCTATTGTTTATTGTAGTATGTGTTTTGTTCTGAAATTCAGTCAAGTCGGCAGTGATTCAATAACATTAGTTCTCAAAACTGACAACAGGTGGATTTTGGAAAATAGGAAAATTATGTAGGAAAATTGATATTTCACTGAAAACTACTACTTTTCCGAAAAACTTTGGATGCCAGGCATGAAAATGAGGGGTCACTCATTAAAATCCGTTCAGCCGTTTTCCCGTAATTTCCATTACCAGTTCAAATTATATATATATAGATATATAGAAGTGTACATGCCAAGGGAATGTAATCCTACAACAGTGAGAAGTTTCAACGGCGAATACTATCTTGCTTCGTCTGCGTGTTTTTGGAATTCGCAACGAAAAGTACAAATAGGCTATTTTTTTTAATACTGTAGCTGTTTATAGGAAACATAGAGATTTGACGTCATTAGAAAATGAATTAGTTCTACTAAAATCTATAATATTGAACCCCTTTTGATGAGGGATATTACTTTGTGAAAGTGAAAAAAAAAAAAAAAAAAAAAAAAAAACTTACCATTGCGAATAAGAGTAAGAAAAAATACGTTTCATATTGCCTTATCTGCCACCACGTATGCATGGAAACAAAATTTAGTTGTAGTTACGCAATCGGCGAAGTGTATTTCAAGTTGCGTTCGTGGGCAGAGTGAAATGTGGTCGACGCCCTTCATTACATTTAGATCTGTTATCAGGATGATCTGGTGAAGGGGTTCTGTCATGACATGAGGCACGCTATCTGCACGTGAAGACTACAGTCTGCCAGTTACTGGCATGATCTGGCGGGGTTCTTATTCCGGGTCTACGACCGGACATGGGTTCGAATTTGGCTTGGAATGATTGCCTGAGGTTTTCCCTAACTGTAAAGCGAATGTAAGGTGAGCGCCAGCGGAACTTAGGCGATGTTCCATTTCCCTACCGATCCGAGGGTGACTTCATTTCATAATTTCATTTTTTTTTACTTCGGGAGTGTGTTCGAATCCCGATTGGACTGGTTATCTGGTTCGGATTTTTTTCGAGGTTCTTCCTAACTCCAAGGCTAATATCAGGTATATTTGTAATTATTAGAGCTCTGATATTTGGTAAAATATATTTTATTACTGGGTTGGCATATACAGAGTGATTAAAAAAGAATGGTGCAAAATTAAAGATCTCTAGCGAGAGTGACAACAATGACAAAATATCAATTATTGAGAATGGTGAAAGCGACAAATCTCAAGTTATTGTGTGTTTATTTGCTAGTTCATGTCATCACCACCAGAGACGTAGTGTTGTGCTACACAAGATAACGACTTCGAAGCAAGCAAGAGGAGTTTCGTGTCATGGAATTCGCTCCACAAGGTCGTCTGTGATGATGGTTGGCCTCCCACTGCGCTCCTCGTCAGGCAAATTTTGTCGTCCTGCTGAAAATTGTCTACAGCAGCAAAGCACCATCTGCTTGCTCATGACGTTAGGCTCATAGACCTGGCACAGCTGACGATAAATTTCAATCGGCGCTATGCCCCGTGCATTCAAAACTTTATTACTAATTGCACTTCACACGCGGCGGGAGCTGGAATAGTCCATCTTCAACTAATGCAACGAAGCTACTGAGAGCACTCGGGAAGTTCCGCTGGCGCATGCGCCATGCTAGTACATTACTCTATCACGTACACGCAGTCGCTTCGCGCAACATATGGTTTGCTAACTGTGGGACGAGTGGGAAAGTTACTTTATGGACGTGCCTCGTTTATTTCAACTAGACTGTGACTATAAATTAAGGGCCGTATTCATAGACATTCTTAGCCCGGGCTTCCGGTGGATGATCAGCGAACTAAAGTTTTTTCGTATTCATAAACCAGTGTTAGCAATATGATATGATATGATATGAATCACGTACAAATAACCAGTCGATAGCCGGGGCTAGTTTAGCACGCTCGTAGCGCGGGCTAGCGAAATGTCTATGAATAGCACCCTTAGACTTTATAGTAGTATCACAGTCTACTATATACAGTCGCATTTGGGTGATTTTTTGCATTTCTCGCGATAGTTGCTAGCCGCTTGGAGGAGTTCTAGGAACAATAGACTGTGTCACTGGCATCGTGATCTAATACAGGCCGTAAGGCTGACCATGTGACTCGCTTAACCCGATCACGAAGGGCGGCGTTTCAACCATATAAATTAATTGGAATGCATAAGAAGTAACATATATTGCTCTAAAATGTAGTGTAATTGCATTAATAACATTTAAAAGAATGATTAGGCGTCACTTCAGACATAATTCCTTGCGAGTTAAGGTGTAATATTATTTTTGGTGTGAAAATTACGTTGTTCTTATATGTAATAATAATAATAATAATAATAATAATAATAATAATAATAATAATAATAATAATAATAATAATAATAATCCGTGGCGCTACAGCCCGTGAAGGGCCTAGACCGACCACCCGGCTGCTGGCCTCACGCCCACATGCCGAAGCAGAGGTAGACGATCATCCAACCAGAATAGAGGTATCATGTGGTTAGCACGGTGATCCCCCCAGCCGTTATAGCTGGTATTCGCAACCGGATTTCGCTACCTATCGTAGCTCCCCAAGTGCATCACGATGCTGGATGGGCACCGGTCCCATACACTGGCCGAAATTTCATGAGAAAATTTCTTCCCCCATGAGGACTCGAACCAGCGCGCATTCCGTAACGCGAGTCCTAGGCGGGATGCCTTAGACCGCGACGCCACGATGCGGGACCTTATATGTAATACCTGCCTTTATTTCGATTAAATATTGCGAAATTCTTGTACATTCATTTATACATGATTCAATAATTTTTCAGTTGCACCGCACGGATATTTAGATATGTTGAAATTATAGGTTATGTTTACTGTCCCAGTTGCCCCTTTCTGTCTAATTTTAGTGGTCTCCAATGCCCTGCCATTCATATGAAAATATTATAGGTTATGTTTAAGAGTGGTATGGTAAATGTTTTGTCTAAAATTAAGGAAGGTAGATGTACTAAATTGAAATCACAATATAAATTCTTTTTTATTAAACCTCAAGACAGCTTCCATTCTAAACTTGAAATGTTGACGCGAACAGATTATGTTAACATGTAAAATTCCCCTCACATTAAAATAACACAGTTTTGTAATTATTTCTGCAACATATTATGCAACAAGAAGTAAAGGGAACTTATGGACACATTACACTAAATAAAACTTAGCTATGATACGCAATAAAGTTATAATATAATAATTCACTGAGCTCCATACACTGAAATAGAAAACCCGAACATATATTACGGCCTGGTCTAGATGGAAAAGGCATTGACTATGCCGTATTTCGCATTGTTGTGAAAACTTGTGTAAACTGTGAAATGTTCGTTATCGGTTGTAATAATTGTAAATGGCTAAAATACAATAATTGGAGTAATAATATGGGACAAGGAGACGTTTGTTGCACTATAAATTGTAAGAAAAAGAGGTCAGAGTTATCCTTCTTCGAGAGATCTAGGAAGGTGAGTTTATAAAATATAATATATACTTTATGAAAATAATATATAAACCTTATGTATTTCGTATTTCAATAGTGGAAGGAAGGTGTTAATTTTTCAAAAGAACACGATATCAAAGGTACAATACATTTTATCGTCTGCTAGGGAAAGAGTCTGTGATGAGGCGATAGTAGCGATCCTGGTGGCTAGCAACTATCTATGGATGCATATTTCAACTGTCTATGTTTGCATATTTAGTAAGTATTGACCTTCACAACTGTATACAGGGTGTTTAAAAATACGGGGCATAATTTCAGGTATGTATTTCCAACAGTCTCCAGACAGTCGTATGAGGAACATTGACTTGCAACGCTACCCTTCGTGTGCTGATAGAAGGAGTCATGTTCACAGCCTCCAGAATCTCCTCCTGTACTTCTGGAGTTGTAGATCTTGGTCGTCCCCTTCCCAAACCAGGAGAGTTAAATTTTCCATACTCGCACAGACGGTAATGGAGACGTACAAATATCTTCCGATCTGGGCATTGTCACTGTGGGTACCTCTCCTGGTAAAAAAACGAGCCAGCGCAGCATTGCCGTCCGCCTTACCGTACATGAAGTGTATCTCTGCCAGCTCTTGATTTGAATACATGTCGCACAGTCTATCGCCTACACAACACTGAATGTAACCTTCGCCTCGGAATGAACTGTCAGAGTGCCCTCTTAATGTCTCCTTTGACGGCAACGACCTGCGGAAAGAAAAACGTTCCGGTGAATTTCAATGTTGTGAAGGCCATAACTCGGAAATAAAGCATTTCCGGACACATGTTGCAATGAACTACTTTGATTGTCTACATGTGGGAAATACATACCTGAAATTATGCCCCGTATTTTTTAAACACCCTGTATACTAAACTGTGGTAGTATTAAGTTTTTTTGACTTGTTCCATATTCCACCTGTGAAGCAATGTGTGAATACCATGGAATGTTAATAAATACAATACAATACAATAATAAGACGGAAAACTCAAAAAGTAGCATTTACTGACTTCAATTTTAGCGCCTTTATGCTTGCCTGATTTTATTGTTCATCTATAAATCCAAACTGTAAGCATAGTGACAAGTCCAAATAACATCTCTCCAATACACTGCTGCAACATCCTTTCAAATCATCCTTGCATTTAGGCCTATATGTTTTAATCAAATATGGACTATAGGACAGTTGTGGCCAATACAGCTCTCTTCACTTGCACTTTGAGCATTGATTTAGGATTCATTGATTGGTTACACGCAGCATTGGAACGCCAGGTTACAATGGCTGATACAGGCTACTGTATCTCTGCCGGCGGGGATGCACACAAAGGCCCGTGCAAGTTTTTAAGCCCCGTCGTGTGAATCCCAATCAGACGCCTCCTTTACATCCCGTCCGGTGATCGTGCTGATACTGTACAGGCCTTATCTGCGCCGCGTTATGCTGTTTTATCTACAATGGCCTCGTGCAACGTCATCCCAAAGTGTCTTCTGGTCCACATTCAGCACAAACTCATAAAACACAATTCTGTAAATGTTCTACAGTGTGTTCTTTTTACATTACTATTTATCTTTTCAAATGAAACCTAAGAGGACGCGCAAGCATCTATATGTATTGAATTGTATCCAATTGATTTATTTAGACATCGGAGTAGTTCCGACTGTACAGCAGCGGTGACCAAACTGGGTATCGTGATTACATCGTGTAATCAAAGACATTCATACTGGTAAGGGGAGTTTCCTGTACATTGCTCTCTGTATCGCTCACGTACTGAAGGTAAGCAGTGTCGGTACCATGTCGCTCTATAAACCTTCTGTCTATACGAGCAGGAACAGAAGGTTTCGTACAGAATGGGGAGAGGAATTTATTCGCTGTTCTGTGGGAGAAAATGTAATACGAGTATCAGCAAGTCTTACCATAATTATTCTTATATAAGTGCCTGAATGTATAGGCCTACATCTTCCCTTGAATGATAAAATAATTACTATGCTATATCTCCATTTTAATTCCTTTTTTAATCTTTTGATGACTATTATCAGTTATTTACTAGTTACTAATTTAATAATAATAATAATAATAATAATAATAATATTAATAATAATGATAATGTCAATGATAATGATAATAATAATAATAATCTATACTAATAAAGAATCTATACTAATAATAAATCTGTAGCCGAAATTTTTCTGGTAATTTTCGATTTTCCAAAAATAATTGGTCCTAACACATATAATTCTAGTCTGCTGTCAAAAAATCTGAAAGTTAGAATTTATAAAACAGTTATATTACCGGTTGTTCTATATGGTTGTGAAACTTGGACTCTCACTCTGAGAGAGGAACATAGGTTAAAGGTGTTTGAGAATAATAATAATAATAATAATAATAATAATAATAATAATAATAATAATGTTTTATTTTCGCTGGCAGAGTTAAGGCCATAAGGCCTTCTCTTCCACGCAACCAGCCTTAATCAATACAATACATAAATTTAAATTACAAATATTTTCACTACACTTAAAAGGTTCTCCAGCAATAATCTTCACTACACATTTATTTAAATTTAGATAAATCTATAAGGTAAAGTAGTAACTTAATTTGTGAGCTAATTTAATTCAATGAATTATAATTAATTTAATATTTGAGATAGCTAGTAAAATGATGAAAATTAATTTAATATAAGCTTACTAGGACTATGTTACAGGGAGAATATATATATATTTCTATTTCTATAATGAGAATATTAATGTAATTGTCAATAAGGTGCTTAGGAAAATATTTGGGGCTAATCGGGATGAAGTTACAGAAGAATGGAGAAAGTTACACAACGCAGAACTGCACGCATTGTGTTCTTCACCTGACATAATTAGGAACATTAAATCCAGACGTTTGAGATGGGCAGGGCATGTAGCACGTATGGGCGAATCCAGAAATGCATATAGAGTGTTAGTTGGGAGACCGGAGGGAAAAAGACCTTTGGGGAGGCCGAGACGTAGATGGGAGGATAATATTAAAATGGATTTGAGGGAGGTGGGATATGATGATAGAGACTGGATTAGTCTTGCACAGGATAGGGACCGATGGCGGGCTTATGTGAGGGCGGCAATGAACCTTCAGGTTCCTTAAAAGCCATTTGTAAGTAAGTAACATATATAATTAACCGCCCTGAATCCGAAAATCGCTTTTTTGAAATTTTTGTTTCTATGTCTGTCTGTCTGTCAGTCTGGATGTTTGTTACCTTTTCAGTCGATAATGGCTAAACCGATTTAGCCTATATGAAAATTGGAATATAAATTAAGTTCGTCGTAACTTAGAATTTAAGCTATATGGCATTCAAAATATTTTATTTAAAAGGGGGGTTATAAGGGGGCTTGAATTATATAAATCGAAATATCTCCCTTATTATTAATTTTGGTGAAAAATATTACATAACAAATGTTTATTTAAAAATAATTTCCGATAAGTTTTATTCCATGCAAAATTTTGATAGGACTGATATTTAATGAGATAAATGAGATTCAAAATTACAATAACAACGCCATCTAAGGCGGTGTAATGGAATAAAAAACAAATGACTTCGTCTATAAGGGGCCTTGGACAACAATAATCGAAAGCTATGAAACATACGGTAGCCTACAGAGAATGTTTCTGTGTTTGTATGAAGTAATATCGGAAGCTAAATTAACCGATTTGTATAATTAATTATTATTTCACCATTGGAAAGTGTAGTTTCTCTGTATGGACATAATGCTATAATGTTATCACAGTAACTTCTGAGTGAATCGAGGACAGGTAAGATTAAAATAGCTTCTTATACACAGAAAACTTGATAGGCATTCGTTTCCTGTATTTTCTAAAATAAATGACTGGATCAAAATGATCGCATTTAATTTTTTTAATACAATTTAAATTAAGAAATATAATAAACGATTTATCCTTCTATCAAACACGAATGTTCCTTGGATAAAACGTCCTATTTTAATTATGGAATTACTTTATATTTATTTCTAACGGGTGCAGCGGAGCGCACGGGTACGGCTAGTAATAATAATAATAATAATAATAATAATAATAATAATATAATAATAATAATATAATAATAATATAATAATAATAATAATAATAATAATAATAATAATAATAATAATAATAATAATAATAATAATAATAATAATAATAATAATATAGAGATCCTGACTGAATATTATGTGCTAGTGTAGTAATGAAGTGAGCTATTAAACCCCAAGAACTGAAATCAGCAATAAATCATCGTCATGAAGAGAGAGATGACATAAATAAATGTAAGGAAGCTAGCTATCTAGTGGCGAACGAAACAGCTCGTTTTCTTAAGGCTTACAACGGAGGAGAGTTTTATAAAAGCGTAATGATCAAGATGGCTGAAATAATTTGTCCAATGAAAGTTGTTAATTAATTTTGAAAAACTGCGCATTTCTCGACTAAATATCCAGAAGAGAATTCAGGAAATTTCTGATTGTATTCATTGAGGAATATAAAAAAAAAAAAAAAGCAAGAAAATTTGTATATATAGGCCTACCTATTTTTATTGGCTCTTGAGGACAGTAGTGACATTACTGATACAGCAAAGCTTGCGATTTTTATTAGCGGGTTGATGAAGAACTCAATGTTAGTGCACGAACCACCACTGGTTGTAGTTTTCATGCCAAGTACCTCTCCCCCGTCTCCTTACTTCTTAGACTGTTCCTCGCGTGTAATCATTGCCGTTCGAGATTTGGTCGCCGCTGCTGTACTATGTTGTAGTGAAAGACCTGCCCTTGGGCAGAACACCAAAAGAAATGAAAATGAATTAATATTTTTTTCAATGTATCTGTGACGAAGTCTATTGCTGTATGTCCAATAGGCCTAAGTTGAATTGAATTTAAATTGTTCGCAAATCACGCACTACGTCCTGCTGCATTCTATGCTGACCTGAAGATCGCAACACCGCAGATGCGGCGACCTTCCACGATGCCATTTTTTCCGAGGGTGCTACATGCCTACTAAATCCCTAGTCTGCCGTAGTTCTCTGTGAAAGTCCTTTCTGCTCCCTGGGATCTATGCAGCTCCCCAGACAGATGACATCTGTAGGCGAATCACTGCACCAGGTCTACTGGAATCTTCCGGTCGATCTGAAACTACTGAAGATGATAGATGAATAATTTCGAGGGAAAAATTGTTCCGGGGCCGGGTATCGAACTCGGGACCTTTGGTTAAACGTACCAACGCTCTACCAACTGATATACCCGGGAACTCTACCAGACACCGATCCAGTTTTTTCCCTCTATATCCGCAGACCTCAAAGTGAGCTGACAACCGTCAAGCAACCAACATTGAGTGCACACTAACTCTGTGTGACTTAAGTCGTGGTTTTCTGTTAACGAACAGTGACGTGTATTATAAAAATCAAGCTTTCAGATATAACTCCCTGTAAAGTTGATTTGAATAATTTCGAGGGAACACAACTGGTGACAAGAGAACAGCCCATCATAACACACTACTGCCATCTAGCGGAATATTTCTAATGTTGAAATAGCACAATCACAGTCTAGTACATACAGTCACGAAGCTCAATACGTGGGAAATAATTATGCATCCATAGATAGTTGCTAACCACTAGGATCGCTACTATCGCCTCATCATAGACAATGCGAAATAGTACCGACACAGTCTATTGTTCCTAGTACTCTCATCAATAAGGAGCGGATTCCTATGTAATTAAATATTATTTTTGCGTGTGATAAAACACAATTAACAAAGTTAAAAATTCCGAACATGAAGTTTCAAGTTTTAAACCCGAATTTTATTTCACATAAAAACACATATTTTCACAAAAAAATTATGTAAATACATATTTTCAGGAAATCTGTTATAAACACATAAATCTTGGAGTTTTTTTACTTAAATAATTTTTTTACAAGAACTTTTAAACATTTTAAAACTAAATCAATTATGTCACTCAGAAATACGTTATCTTTTTAAGAATTCTTGGTTGCTTCGTGTTTCTAAGCGCTGTGTGGTGTATCCGTGATCCATTTTTGTAATAGTATCGCCTCAAGTTCTGAGAACTGCTAGGCAGCATATCAGTGTTATTATTAGAGAATAAATTAACGTGGACAAGGAGGAGAGATCTTGCAACACATAATTAGGAATGTTTATTGTTGCTGAAGATGATTTCATTCTACATTTTGTTTGTGAAACACAGCAGATAAGAGCTCGGGTATGAACATTATTTAATTTAAACAAATCTCTCGCCTCTCGCTCATGTCCATCAAGTAAGGCAATACGTCTTGTTGTGATTCCCTATTATCGGGCTTGATCAATCGATATCCTTCAAGATATACTAAAAGATGGTTGTTTAAAAAACGATTTGGCTTTACTATTAGCAAATCTAAGCTTTTTGTGTGACACCATAAAAAAATCGAAACATCCAAAAACCTGTTGTCTGAAACAGGGAGGTGCGTGCCATGGAAATTAAACTAGACTGGCTACCAGGTTCAGAAGTACAAGTACTAAGGGACAAATTCCAGTGGATATAAAAAAATGTGTAAAGTTGCTCAAGTATTGGAGGGTGTGCCTGTAGGTGAAATTGACGGTGTAGGTGTTTGTGACATTCCTCTCTTTAAATATGCACGTCTGACGTCCTGTGATGTGGAAAGATCGTTTTCACAGTATAAGTCGTTGTTCAGAGATAATCGGCATGCATTTGTGATGGAGGATTTGGAGATGACCTTTGTTGTTCACTGCAATTCTCGGCCAACTACTAGCACTCAAGTGTGATTGGTGAGTACCAGTAACATTTTTTTTTCCAAGCTAAGTAAGGTATTTTTGTCATATTTAAAACAAATATTTTTTTGTTTTTAGCAAATATTTTCGTACTTTTTAGCACATAAATATATTTAAATTTTTAGCACATAAAAATGCGCTCCCTACTCATCAACTCAAGCTTCGTGACTGTATGTACTAGACTTGTGGTACAATAATACATTTTCAAGATAGTTTAGCATTTTAATAATCAATTAATATTTTATTGTATTATAGTAACTTTATTTCTTCTAATCTTTGTATACTTTCTTCTAATCGTGTAATAGTCAACTACTGTAAATCCCACTCGAGTTTTGATTTTCTTTAAATAAATCAAAATCTCTAGTGAGATTACTGCAGATGAAAGTGTTAAAATATTCGTGAAAGAAACATAATGCAAAAGATTTGTTGGATTTATTTTATTTTAGTTGGTTATTTAACGATGCTGTATCAACTGCTAGGTTATTTAGCGCCGATGAGATTGGTGATAGCGAGATGATATTTGGCGAGATGAGACCAAGGATTCGCCATAGATTACCTGGCATTCACATTACGGTTGGGGAAAACCTCGGAAAAAACCCAACCAGGTAATCAGCCGAAGCGGGGATCGAACCCGCGCCCGAACGCAACTTCAGAACGGCAGGCAAGCGCCTTAACCGACTGAGCCGCGCCGGTGGCTGATTTGTTGAAAATGAGTACTTTGTTGTGAAGATGTTTATAAAATGAGTAATCAATACTCAGATATAAAGTCAGTGCAGTGTAGCCTAATTAATTGTACGCTAGTATCCTAACTGAGACATAATGTCCAAAGCTCGGAACTTGGGGACTTGTGTCTTTGAACGTGGCTAAGCGACCGGACTTCAATGTCAACAAACTCCCGCTTCTAGCACAGAGGTACTGTCAGGTCTGCTATAAAAGTGGTTCCTGGCTGGAACAACATAATGATAATATTATGATAGGTTGAAACACGTAATTTTATAGCATATATATATATATATATATAAACATGCAAAATACATCAAATTTACAGTTCTGCTCTGTACATTTTATTATAGTGTATGACTGCATGCATTCGAAGATTTTCGAACCCATAAATTCTTCGTCTGTTAGTTAAACATGATTTGAAACGAAGGAAACTTATTTCCACGTCACATGAAGTGACGGGAGCAAACTTTAATTTTTTTATTTTATTTATTTTAACTAGCTACCTTGTGAGTACAAATTGCATTTATAAAATAAAAATGTTTCTAGCCACTACCGTAAGAGTCAGGCTCGTGTACGGTGTGGTCTTAGTGGATAATATAACATAAAATTTACAAGGACAGTTTACTAAATACAGTAAGTAACTTAATTCAAACCAATAAATACAACAGAAGAGCAAGAATAAAGAAGAAAGAGAAAACGAGAGAAAAATACATATTAATATAAATTGACAATCCGACAGAAGCCAGTGATATTCAATAAAAACATGAATATAGTCGATAGAAATAAAAGGTAAAAAAAAGTACATTTGTTACTATTATATATCATGGATAATTTTACAAATTTCGTTTTTAAAAGTTTCAATTTTAAAAAATTTCAAATTTGGAAAATGGTTTGAAATTTTATTATAAAGTCTTGGGCCTAAATAAAATACTGAATATTTTCACTGTCACTGTTTCCTGTTCGATTTTCAGCAGATCTCGTATCTGAGAAAGATAAGTATATCCTAAATTTTTCTCGCAAATAGTTTTCAATTAGTGTATCACTACTAGGGAAGGTCCCTCTACGACTTGATCCATGGCTATGGACAAATTTTCCATTAATTTAAAGGACTGCAATGTCTTTCAATGAATGCCCGTTTGCAGCTCTAGTTTATGTGTGGCACAACTTACAAAATATAAACTCCGCATTAGAAGAAAATAATGTATCTCCTCAGAATTTCTCCACGAAATTCTGTACCTAAAATTTAAGAAATGTATTTTCAAACTCCCATAACACCCATTCGAACAACACGTATTTTCTCATTCCTCAGACAGACCATTTACCTGTAATTCTCTTAATGTCATTGGCTTCGACACGACACAGTTTCTTCGTTCGTCTTCTTGCCATTCGATGTGACCACTTTCTTAGTGCATACGACTGTCCCTGAGCACTTGCAGCTTGAGCTTTGTGTACGCTGTACCTGTAACCTTACTCAAGCGCACGGCACACAAGTCCCCAAGTTCCGAGCTTTGATAATGTCCATAGAAGTTATTGAGAAGTATTAGACTTTAGTCAGAACCTAATTTGACTGTAATTGAACAGAAGTCTTCTTTCATGCAAAAAAAAAAAAAAAAAAAAAAAAGTTTTGTAAATACAGTATGTTGTGTCTTCCTCTTCTTAAAAATATCTAAAAATCGGGTTGGCCCTCCCACTAGAGTGGTTTCCTCCTCCCCTATGGGCGGCCCTAGTAGTGATATTCCGTAGTAGCAGGTGTAGGAATAATATTTGTATCATAAAAACTAAGAGTTGAGTCTCCAATCAGCGCTCAGCAGTAACATTATTGGCTCTTTGTTTCCTTGTTTTTATGCCAGTTTTCATTCCCTGCCTTCGTAGGAGAGCGAATGCAGGGCTTTCCACTCAGATTGGCGCTTTTCTGTGTAGAGTGGAAGGAGGTATTGTCCAATGACAATGAAGGAGCAGGCAGGTGTGATTGACAGTGTCTATCCTTAAGCCGTGCGACACACCTGTCTGCATCTGACCAATAGAACGCCTCACCATTCCAGAAACCTACACTAACACAACTCTCTTGTGTTATTTTTTTCCGAGATTTTCCCCAACTTTAAATGGATGCCAGATAATTCCATAGCGAATCTTCGGAATCGTCATCACCATCATCATCATCTTTATCTTTATCTTTCAGGGTTGGATCTGGTTGGTCTCTTCGATTTCAAGGAATTCTTGATCTTCCGATCTTGCATTGGGACGTCCTCTTGTTCATCTTCCGTTTGTTGGTTTATATTTTGAAATTAATTTTGGTAATCCATTTTTGTCCAGACAAGGATAGTCTATGTGGGGAATAACCTACTAAGAAAACTATGTATAAAAACAATGAAGAAATAACTTAATTAGTAGACCAAGTTTAGAAATTAGCAGGCTTTGACAAATTATAAAACAAGGGAACATCATTAATTTATTGTTACTAAATCAAAGCCTGATGTTCTCTTGTCTTACAAATTGACAAAGCCTGCTAATTTCTAAACTTGGCCCGCTGAGAAAGTTATTTCTTCAGTGTTTTTATACATAGTTTTCTTGTGGCAATGTTAAACCAGCGAAAAGGGATTATAAAGAATGCACACTTTGCGTCGGTACCTTTGATGTAGCCGGACTGATTTCAATGACCTTCAAGCCAGCTAAAGCGTGAGATTCTGCTTTCTCCCTAGAGTGGGCGCTGACATCACACCAGCTAGCAGTCGACACAGCAGAAATATAACACATAATTAATACATCTAGGTACATTATGTACTCAAATAAAATAAATTGGATCCATAAAATAACAAATCCGTCATTAACTACAATGTCTAGACTCTAGAGTTCCTTTATAATGAGAGTTGAGACATTGACCCCAACAACAATTAAAATATGTAATGATTTTATAGCAGTTAAAATGGAAAAACAAAACTCTTATGAGAAGTAAAACCATATACCTATATTATATTATATATAAATATTAAACGAATTTGATACATAATTTTATAATATATTATATTATTTTATAATATACTTTATTATATCTGAAATATAAAAAATTATTATTACAACTAGTTTGTCACTGAGAAATAAGGAAAAGCTGTTAACTTGAATTTATTTGAAGCAAAGCGTTACTGGATTATGCAATAAGATAGGCGATGTTTGGATCCTGTGTCTCAACTCTATACTCAATTATTATCTTAGCATATGATCGATTACACTAACCTCTAGCGCTTGAAAGTGGAACTAGACGCTGGCGCACAGAGAAACAAAACACAGGAAAATTCGTTCAGTGTCCATTCTTTATAATCCCTATTCGCTGGTTAAACCCCTGCGTCCCGTACCACGGTATGTATTGTATTGAAAAGATTACTAGTGGCCTGAAAGCGAATGCTACATTTTTAAGTTCTTGCACTGATTACGAAATTCATTGAAAGTTGAAGTTCTTTATCTTATGACTGCGTTGAAGTGATTTCCATCAAGCGAGGAAAACTACGATTATTTGAAATCACACAACCACTAAGCACATAAGTATTCTACGCAATTAGAGGGGTTCTACGAATAACTTTGTTTATGCATATAAATCCTAGCCCTAGACATAACATAGCTCTACTGTTGCTGAAACAAGAAAATTTTCTAATTCATGAATTAATAATGATGGTGATGATATGGTGATAATGACAGCGAGGCTAACAACTTATCCTCACTGCTTATACCTTTATAGCCTATCCTTAGCAGGAAAGCACTTGACGGATACCATCAAACTGCCTCTCGTCTTCATTATTTGGAAAACAATGCAGTTAGCAGCGACAGCTTCAAGTTTCAGTTCTAATTTTAGTTCCCAAGTACAAACGGCTTCCGGCACGGACAGCAACAGCATGTCAAGGATGGAGAAGACGTAGGTTCTACTTCCTGCTGCGTGCAGTAGATGCAGAACTTCGTACATAAATACAGGCGCAGATCATTCGGCGCACACTCTCTATACGCTACTGCCCTCTTGACTGTTTCAGAATTTCACTAACAAGTGATTTCGACACGAATGTAAAAAAGGCTTAAGGCTGGTTCACAATAAACCGGAAACGAGAATCCGAACGAAAACGAAAACGGTAAAAATTGTTAAAATGTGTACATTTAAATGTGAGCATTCACAATTAACGAAAAGCTTGCCGGAGCCCAGGATCGGGAACGGAGAGTTGGCCAAGTTTCAACTTTGGCGTTCACGTTTCCGATCACAGCCCACTAGATTCATTCTATTGCCATCTAAAAGCCATTTTGTCTTCATATATTTTGTAGCAAGAAGACCGTGACATAACCTATGCATTATTTTGTTCTGTGCTGTGCATCATGGAGCAAGTTTTATTTGATGAGATTCTAATATTGAGTGTTGAGGAAAATCCTCACGTTTACGATAAGCGGCGCGCCTCGTATAAAGATGAGAAAATGAAGGAGAATATACGTGGCTTTCAATAGCTGCATCTTTGAACACCGATCGTAAGTGAATTATATTTTATTACTGTATTGGTTGTATTACACACTACATATTCATGCTTGAATTCAATAACTACTGTTGTGTTCATTTTTGTTCTATTACAAATGTTTCTTCTCTAATTATTTTACGTTATGGTAGACTTAAAATAGGTTGTGATAATAAAGATGCATGGGCATATTTATAGTACCGTATCTAATGAAATGTTTCAGTTGAAATTTCGAAGTTGGTTAACCTGTGTTTATGTTGGCTGCCTTGTACTCATGAGAGAACGCCATTGGTCAATTATACACAAATAACATCAGAATGCGTAATATCGACTTTACATATCGTTATTGACATGCATATCGATATCCATAGTCGTCTACGTTCTCGGTTTATTGTGAATCAAAAATTTTCATATTCACGTCCTCTGCTTCTCGTTCCCGGTTTATTGTGAACTAGCCTTTAACTGAATTTGTTTCTGCTGCGAGTTTGTGATGGTTTCACAACTGTTCCAACCTCAACTATTGCCTTGATCAGCGATGACAGTTTTGAAAATTTTCAATCAATCCCTGCACGAACGCTCACGTAGGCAGGCCAGTACATAAAGGTAAAGCAAAGTACCGCGTCAGTGTAATTTCAGATTGGTTTGCACTTGATCCGCAAATTTTTCTGATCGTCAGGAAATGGTTTGGTGACTGTTTGATCTTAGATCGTCTGCCTTTAATCAACAAGTAGTCAGAGGTATCGAAGTTATCGCTGCACAAACAGTGAAGTCGATGTGCGCATGCTCATGACGGTTGGGAACTGCTGCAGAAACAAACCTAATGTACTGAATATCTTTACGTGGATGGGTTGGCGATCTGCACGTGGATCAAAGTGAACAAGGGTAATACAGGGAGTGTAAGAGGAATAGCATAAGAAAAAGGGGAATGCATAGAGAACAAGCAGAATAAGAACAAGGGGAAAAGAAGGAGAATAGGGAGAATAGAGGGAGGGCAGGGAAGAATAGAGGGAGGACAGGAGGAATAGAGGGAGGACAGGAGGAATAGAGGGAAGACAGGGGTAATAGAGGGAGGACAGGGGTAATAGAGGGAGGACAGGGGTAATAGAGGTAGGACAGGGGTAATAGAGGGAGGACAGGGGTAATAGAGGGAGGACAGGGGTAATAGAGGTAGGACAGGGGTAATAGAGGTAGGACAGGGGTAATAGAGGGAGGAAAGCGGTAATAGAGGTAGGACAGGGGTAATAGGGGGAGGACAGGGATAATAGAGAGAGGACAGGGATAATAGAGGGAGGATAGGGGTAATGGAGGGAGGACAGGAGTAATAGAGGGAGGACAGGGGTAATGGAGGGAGGACAGGGGCAATAGACGGAGGAGAGGGGTAATAGAGGGAGGACAGGAGGAATAGAGTGAGGACAGGAGGAATAGAGTGAGGACAGGAGGAATAGAGGGAGGACAGTGGTAATAGAGGAAACGCAGGGGTAATAGAGGGAGGACAAGGGTAATAGAGGGAAGACAGGGTTAATAGAGGGAGGACAAGGGTAATAGAGGAAAGACAGGGGTAATAGAGGAAGGACAGGGGTAATAGAGGGAAGACAGGGGTAATAGAGGGATGACAGGGGTAATAGAGGGAGGACAGGGGTAATAGAGGTAGGAAAGGGGTAATAGAGGGATGACAGGGATAATAGAGGTAGGACAGGGGTAATAGAGGTAGGACAGGGATAATAGAGGGAGGACAGGGGTAATAGAGGGAGGACAGGGGTAATAGAGGGAGGACAGGAGTAATAGAGGTAGGACAGGGGTAATAGAGGTAGGACAGGGGTAATAGAGGGAGGACAGGAAGAATAGAGGGACGACGGAGGTAATAGAGGGAGGACAGGGATAATATAGGGAGGACAGGGGTAATAGAGGGAGGACAGGGGTAATAGGGGAAGGACAAGGGTAATAGAAGGTGGACAGGAGGAATAGAAAGAGGACAGAGTAATAGAGGGAGGACAGGAGGAATAGAGGGAGGACAGGGATAATAGAGGGAGGACAGAGGTAATAGAGGAAGGACAAGGGTAATAGAAGGAAGACAGGGATAATAGAGGAAGGACAAGGGTAATAGAGGAAGGACAAGGGTAATAGAGGAAGGACAAGGGTAATAGAGGAAGGACAGGGATAATAGAGGGAATACAGGGGTAATGGAGGAAGGACAGGGGTAACACAGGTAGGACAGGGGTTATAGAGGGAGGACAAGGGTAATAGAGGAAGGACAGGGATAGTAGAGGGAGGACATGGACAGTAGAGGGAGGACAGGGGTAATAGAGGGAGGACAGTGGTAATAGTGGGACGACAGGGGTAATGGAGGGAGGACAGGGGTAATGGAGGGAGGACAGGGGTAATGGAGGGAGGACATGGGCAATAGATGGAGGACAGGAGGAGTAGAGGGGGACAGGGGTAATAGAGGGAGGACAGAGGTAATAGAGGGAGGACAGAGGTAATAGAGGGAGGACAGAGGTAATAGAGTGAGGACAGGAGGAATAGAGGGAGGACAGGAGGAATAGAGGGAGGACAGGAGGAATAGAGTGAGGACAGGAGGAATAGAGTGAGGACAGGAGGAATAGAGTGAGGACAGGAGGAATAGAGGGAGGACAGGGGTAATAGAAGGTGGACAGGAGGAATAGAGGACAGGAGGAATAGAGGGACGACGGGGGTAATAGAGGGAGGACAGGAGGAATAGAGGGAGGACAGGGATAATAGAGGTAGGATAGGGGTAATAGAGGGAGGACAGGAGGAATAGTGAGGACAGGAGGAATAGAGTGAGGACAGGAGGAATAGAGGGAAGACAGGGGTAATAAAAGGTGGACAGGAGGAATAGAGGGAGGACAGGAGGAATAGAGGGACGACGGGGTAATAGAGGGAGGACAGGAGGAATAGAGGGAGGACAGGGGTAATAGAGGTAGGACAGGGGTAATAGAGGAAGAACAGGGGTAATAGAGGAAGGACAGGGGTAATAGAGGGAGGACAGGGGTAATAGAGGGAGGACAGGGGTAATAGAGGGAGTACAGGGGTAATAGAGGAGTGACAGGTGTAATAGAGGGAGGACAAGGGTAATAGAGGGAAGACAGGTGTAATAGAGGAAGGACAGGGGTGATGGAGGACAGAGGAATAGAGGGAATAGAGAGAGGTCAGGGGGAATAGAGGACATGGGGAAAGGGCAGGACAAGGGTAATAGAGGTAGAACAGGGGAATAGAGAGAGGACAAGGGAATAGAGGGTGGATAGGGAGAATAGGGGACAGGGGGAAAGAGCAGGGCAAGGTTAATAGAGGGAGGACATACAGAATAGAGAGAGGACAGGGGGAAAGAGCAGGACAAGGGTAATAGAGGGAGGACGTGGGGAATAGAGAGAGGTCAGGGGAGAATAGAGGGAGGACAGGGGGAATAAAGAGAGGACAGGGGGAAAGAGCAGGACAAGGGTAATAGAGAGAGGTCAGGGGGAATAGAGGGAGGTCAGGGGAGAATAGAGGGAGGACAGGGGAATATATGGAGAGCAGAGGGAATAGAGGGAGAACAAAGGGATTAGAGAGAGACCAGGGGTAATAGAGAGAGAACAGATGGGAGACAAAGTATAAACATGCTGTTAGATGCTATGTGACAAAACATGATTTATTGAACGTTTAGTTGAAATATTTATTTTGTTTGTTGGACAGGTCGGCCTCGCGGCAATGAGCCTGACATATATTTTGGAGATACCCAGTTCGAATCTTAGCTGGGGCATCGACTATTCAGAGGTAAGTAAATCCCTTCTCTACAAAGTAGTGTGCATGCATCCTGATGTGTTGGCAGTTATTACTCGACGTGCAATTAACTTTCTATGTTGAGGACCTTGTAGGCTACGTAAACGCGTAGAAAAATTATCACAGATTTGCAATTATTTTAACTGCAGAAAGGCGAAAACTTGCAGCAATAATATGAGGTAAATTTACAACATTGTAATGAATCAGTTAGGAATAAGCCTATTTCTTAAAGTATGAGACATATTTCGGAACAACTGGATAATACCCACGGCAGAGCAATGTCGATAGTCGACGTTACTCGCTGGTCACTAGTCACCGGGCCGTACCGAGCCTTGCCAAACGAAACACAATCGAAATGGTGGTAGTAAAATTCGCAACCATATTCTTAAATAATTCACTGCATTAGTCAAGTGCAAGACTTCTGGCTTTTGTTGTATTCAAACAATTATAAAATACGATAATTTGGTCCAGGGAGCATCCATTTTTGATGCAAAGATAATTTGTTTGGCTTGTTTCTTAAATAAAATTACGAAATGGCGTTCCTGTGCTTAACATTTAATAAAAAAAGAAATATAGCAAAACTGTTTTGTCTCGAGACTCTCGTCTAAGTCGCGTAATAGATCACGTAATCTACTTCAATATATTTGCGCAAATATATCTTGTAGCTAACAGTGGTGCTATCTCTCAGTAATGTTCAGAACGAAGGAAGTAGAGAGAGAAAAGAAACAAATTTCTCCCTCCACCGACGCCACATACCAAAGTCGTGTTCTTATGTTGGCAAGATTGTGTATTTACTTAAATATGGTGCTAAACGTAACGGCACGGTTCAAAGATACCGTGGGAATTCTCCAGTTAGCGCATATTTCATTTTCATTTCATTTATCGCATTCCATAGATCTTACATTAGCAATGAAGCTTTAAGAGGTAGAATAAGTCAAAATTTTACATCGCAATTTTTTGGCGAGATGAAGTGAGGTGAGGACGAGGATTCGCCATAGATCACCCGGTATCCGCCCCACGGGCGAGAAAAATTTCGGAAAGAAACCAACCAATCAGACCAAACGGGGGTTCAACCCAAGCCCGAGCGCAGCTCCGGATCAACAGGCCAGCGAGTCTGCCGACTGAGCTACGTTGGTGGCCCTACAAAAATATATATACCATACAGCAATCAGATTATTATATTTACAACACAACAATTATTCATCAGATTAGCCATAAAATATAACACACAAATTTAAAAAACATACGCAATTCAATTAGTTGAAAAAAAATTATGGTTTATTTAACGACGCTCGCAACTGCCCAGGTTGTATCAGCGTCGCCGGTGTGCCAGAATTTTGTCCCGCAGGAGTTCTTTTACATGCAACTAAATCTAGTGACATGAGCCTGTCGCATTTAAGCACACTTAAATGCCATGGACCTGAGCCGGGATCGAAACCGTAACCTCGGGCACAGAAGGCCAGCGCTATACCAACTGCGCCACTCAGAACGACTCAATCAGTTGAGATAGACAAAAATTGATAATATATCATGCAAATTACTTCAAATTACAAGCATAAACAATTCATCAGCCAAGTTATACAAAACATACAATAGGCTACATAGTAAACAGATTAATTCAATTTACAAACTTATTTTAGATGAGGTTACAAAATTGTACATTTCATATCAAGTAAAATAATTTAATTCACAAGCATAAAACAATTCATCAGTTGTGTAGAAGGTATGAGTATGTAGAAATTTGGTTAATTATTTTCTAAATTTTTTCTCATGGTTCTTCAAAGCTATAAGATAATTAGGCAGTGCATTTGGAGATTGAAATACATGAATAATGAACTCCTTTTTTATAACAGCTTAGACTAACAGAGGGTAGATGGAGCTCTGATTTATGGCTTGTATTAAATTATGAATGTCTTGATTAGTACTAAATGTATCTTGGTTTTTAATATACAACATCGTTAGGGATAGAATGTACTCACAAGTTAAGGTCAAGATTTCTAAATTTTGGAAAATATTTTTACAGGATGTCCTTTTATGCACATCAGCCATTATTCTTATAGCTTTCTTTTGTAAAACAAAAATGTGTTTAGCTTCAGACGAGTTTTCCCAGGATATAAATCCATATTTCATTACAGAGTGAAAATATGCAAAGTAGGCCTATGAAATTTTAAGTATGTTTATGCTCGACCATGCCGAAATGTAGTAATTATACACCTGGTAGCAGCCTTTAATGGACCTCATTAAAGTACACCTATTCATTAAAGTTCAGGTGTTCCACCAATCAGAAAATACCATTGTAGCAATATGAAAGCGCAAGTATCGATTATTCTATTCTATTCTATTCTATTCTATTCTATTCTATTCTATTCTATTCTATTCTATTCTATTCTATTCATTGAAACGTCACGGATGTTGGAAATCCAACACTATCGCAGAAGGTTATGTTGAAGAATCGATCCAAAATAAAATTGAAATCTCAAATACAATATTAAACTCAGTCGAAAAAAACAACACACAAATTAACATCAATTCGCCATCATCTTCCAGCCTTTCACAAAGCACATTCCCGCAAATTCATTTCACCAATTGCACAATAAATCACCTATATTTGAAATAAAGTCAATTCTGTTACTATAATAATTAGCGTTAATTGTAAATAATATTCAAATAAATTCAATTTGTCATCTCGTTTTTCAATGTCTAATTCAATTTCAAGGTTATATCAAGATTAATGTTTATTTTACTCTCTAGATTATATCAAGATGAATTTCGACATTTGTTTCTCGGAAAAAATCAATACTTTCGCGTCTGCGCACATCTCACAATTTACGAGGTATTGCACAACAAGGTCAGTTTCGCTCCTCAGTCAAATAAGAATAACATGAATACTTATGAATAATTTCAAGTTAGAAATATGATCGAGCATAAACAGTCGTATGAAACTTGACTATAATGGTAATTAAGACGCTCGTATGAAATTTATGAAACGAGCGCAAGCGAGTTTCATAAACATACTCGCGTCTTAATTACTACCATTATAGGCTCGTTGCATAATGTACTATTATGCTCGACCATACCGAAATGTAGTAATTATACACCTGGTAGCAGACCTTTAATGCATGTCATTAAAGTACACCTACTCATTAAAGGTCAGGTCTTTCAGCCAATGACGACTCAGGTTATAACTGTTCAGCCAATGACAGGTCAGCTTTCTACCGTTATAAAACCGCAAGTATCGATTATTCTCGGATATGCAATCGAAAGAGAATTAGCGAAAAGTCAAGGAGGCTGGAAATCCAATACTGTCGCAGAAGATTATGTTCTGTTACTATAATAATTAGCGTTAATTGTAAATAATATTCAAATAAATTCAATTTGTCATCTCGTTTTTCAATGTCTAATTTTATTTCAATGTTATCTCTGTAGGTTCTTATGGCCTAGCAAGGTCAATGTGGACATCTGTTCCTCGGAAAAAATCAATACTTTCGCGTCTGCGCACATCTCACAACATACGGAACATTGCTCAAGTTCAGATACAAATAAAATTAATAATATCAAGTTAGAAATATGGTCGAGCATAAAAAGTCGTATGAAACTCGCCTATAATGGTAATTAAGAAGCTCGTATGAAAATTATGAAACGAGCGCAAGCGAGTTTCATAAATATCCATACTCACTTCTTAATTATCTTCATTATAGGCTCGTTGCACAATGTACTATTATATCACCAAGAACAGATACGGATCTTAATGCATAACAGAGCTCAATTTAGGAGATTTAATGCATAACTTGGTAAATTTTATAGCTATCTTTAAATTACTACAAGAAAAGTGAAAAATGTTTTTTTTTACCCTCTAAGGTGTATGTTTAAGAAAATGAGCGATGAACATACAGATTGCTGGCTGGTATTGTGTTTGTATGGCAGGAAATTTCAATGCATAACTTATTAAATTTTGTAGATAACTTAAAATTTCTTTCATAGATATAAAGCTAAAAGTTCATATTAAATTAATACAATATGAAAATGAAAAATCGACTTTTTACCCTCGAAGGTGTATGCAATGCTTTGAATTAGGTCTACTCGGGGATTCAGTTAGTCTGCTATAAAATTAAATACTGACAGTATTAGCGGGCAGGAGAGTCTGATGACCACATTTCCTCCATCCATTCCAGGGGTCCGGAAAACATAAGAACCCTATCTCGGTCCCCCTTTATGAGACGGCGGCCTCTATATGGACACTCCACGCTGTGAGGCAGTTACGGCTTCCTTCCCTACTGAAATTGGGACAGTCGTGGTCTTCAGTCGGATGTCTGATAAAGCGGTGCGACAACCACCTCATAAATAATTCCTCGGTCGAGGCAGCAATAATACAAATCGATGAGCCGCCGCTGGCATGGCAACCTGTTGCGGGCAGCGACACAAAATAATTAGATGGGCGCCCAGGGCGGGCCTTGTGGAGGGCGCCCTCGAGACCCGATCAATCGCGGGTTATTTTCGGAAGTGCATTTGAATTATGCACGGCGATATGTGACGTTTATGCTGAGAATTCAGTGCGACATCACCTTGGACCCACTGGCTCCATTTCCAGTCATGTGGCCCCTCCACAGGAGCCATAGTTCGTATCCTAATACAGTGATTCCAACCCTATTGAGGGTCACTGATCCCTGAAGCTCATACTTCATTTTGGCGGAACTTTAATAAATGTAGATATAGGGGAGACTGTTGTACCTTTAAACACTTTTCACATTTTATTCTTTCATATTGGAGTTAAATGGAAAGTTGTAGCCATTTAAGTGAACACCATATTTTAACGTTTTGGTGGCTACTTCATTCACACACAACCCCCAGAATGTCTGGAGGACCACACCTGCTGTTGGTCGACGGGTCCATTGGACCTAGCTGGGAGATCTTTTTGATCACCAGCTTTCCCTCCTTAAGCCACTGGAGGACGATTTTAGTGCCATAGCAGGTCAGCACTAGGAACAGAAAAGTAGAAAGAGGAGGAAGGAAAGGGAAATGAACCCCTAGGCCTCGAATGCTCTAATGCCATCGGGGTCGAAGAAAGTAAGAGCTCAGTCAGAGGACTGGATAGGAAAGGGTAAAGAGGGAATTAGATATTGGTAAGAGGAAAATTATACCAAATTCAGTCATTAACTCATCAAGCTGACCAGTGCTAATGGATGAGTAGCCCCCCCTTTGGTTCACCTTGTAAAATTATGCTTACTAACAGCTGCACCACGGGAAGGTAGGGATGGGACATTGGGTATTTGTCCAGGTTGGTTCCTTAAAGCCTTCAATGGGAAGGATTAATGGCTCTCCCCCCTGTATCCGACAGATACCCTTTTGCAGCCAATGGATTCGGAACACCTCAAAATCTGTGCTTCAGTGGCTAGTCATGATAATATCTTTGAAAAATATTGGAGTGCAAGAGGTCAAATGACTTTATTGTCAAACGCCTGGCATTAGAAAACAACAACAACAACATTTTATTTATTTTTTTAATTTTGGGAAATTAAATTTTTTAAATTAAAAAATAATTTAGATAATTATTGAAAATTCCTTTACAACTTCGTGTATATATTTTCCTGTTCTACACATCTATTAAGGATGGAAAAAATAAAATGTAATATGTTCAAAGGTACAACAGGTTCATGTACCTTAGAACATACCCTCTTGAAAGTTAGAACGCGTGGAATATAGGTGGGAATATAGTTGTAAGAACTGACAATCATATTTAAAATGTATTTGCAATCATAAACCACAGCAGGCTTCTCTGATTTAGATTTTATTTCCTGGAGGAACAAGAATTGCTTCAACAGCTTTCTTCAAGGCATCCGGATCAATTTGGGACCTCTTAACTCCAGACTTATTTCGTGACATGATCTTAAAATAAAAGAAAGACAAGCCCAATAGTACTGTGTACCTTGGAACATGTTCCATGGTACAAGATGTTCTGTGTTCAAAGGTACAGGAGGGTGCACGTTTAAACAAATATGACTCCCAAAACTAGAGATCCGAATACATCATGAAAATTATAATATGTTATTACTCACGAGATGATAGAGGACACATTGTACTTAATGGATGGTAACAAATACAATCTGGTTTTGTGTTAGATAACATATATCAATGAACGAAATGTTTACTTTTGGTACTAAAAACATTCTTTCGTTCACAGAACTCATATTTTGCAATAAATCAAACCAAAACTACGACCAGAGCTACTTAGCGGCTTTCCCTACAATATACTTCAGTTTGAGTCCTCTAAATAGTAGCAAAAAATAAAAAACAAATAATGTTCAAAGGTACACTATGCTAAAGGTTCAACAGTCTCCCCTACCATATTTTGGAACAGAATTAATGACATCTTTCTATACCATATTTTGGAACAGAATTAATGACATCTTTATATACCACATTTTGGAACAGAATTAATGACATCTTTCTATACCATATTTTGGAACAGAATTAATGACATCTTTCTACACCATATTTTGGAACAGAATTAATGACATCTTTCTATACCATATTTTGGAATAGAATTAATGACATCTTTCTATACCACATTTTGGAACAGAATTAATTACATCTTTCTATACCATATTTTGGAACAGAATTAATGACATCTTTCTATACCACATTTTGGAACAGAATTAATGACATCTTTCTATACCATATTTTGGAACAGAATTAATGACATCTTTCTATACCATATTTTGGAACAGAATTAATGACATCTTTCTATACCATATTTTGGAACAGAGGGAGTACAAAAATTTTCCGAGTTCCCTCAGTTTTTTACGTTTACGTTCTATTATAATTTTCATTACGCTATTTCTACATTTAGTTTTAGTAATGGCTCCTGAATAAATATGTCACGTTATTTCATTTTCTGGACAAGATGATAGAACCTGTAACGCGTCTTTTTTTTTTGGTTAGATTAAGGACAAATAAGTTATCTTTCCCTATATCTCCTCTTCTATTTTTAACCTCCAAATTTCCAAAATCTACCACGCCAGTCCCAACGTTTCTTTCCTGTTGTTAGCTTTTGTAATCTATATTCTTTGTGTTCCAACATAATTTTCATTTCTTTGTAATCTATTAATGATTTTAAACCATTTAAATTACTAAACATTTTCTGTCTCACTATGTCGTTACTCCTTTCCATTATAATTTTACATATCAAATTTATATTAATTTCATCAATTTCTTGCCATAATCAATTTATTCCTAAACTGCTTACATTATTTTCTAATTATTTTATCCAATTAAACATAATTTTCATCATTTGTAGGAATCTTTTCAAGATACCATTTTCTTCTTCTCTACAACATAACACAAAAATTTAATTTTTCTAACTAATATTGTTCCCCTACTACCATCCATTCCCATTTCCAATCTGGCTGCTATATTTGAGGCATTCCATGGGATCCCCAAATATTTCTTACAAAATTTAGATTTCATTCTGTCTATATTTACTTCTGGTAAGTAATTTCCCCATATCTCAACATTATATACTATCTTTGCTTCAAAAGAAGCAGTGATACATGAATTAATCTATGTTTAAACCCCCCCCCCCGGCCCTGATTTTGAATCGCCTATGGAAATCGACTCTGAAAAGAAAAAAGGAGCAGTTAACACCGACAACATGGCGGTATAAAGTGTGTCTGACAAATACCCCACCCCAAGACTTTCAAGACTAATATAAGTCTATATTCAAAGATAAACCACACATGTAGGGCCAATTATACAGTGTTCATAGATTTGATAAGAAACGTAAAAAATTATACAGTTATATGAACACTAATAAATATAATATAATTATTAAAAAATTAGTAAAAGTCAGGCATGTTTCGGAGATGTTTCTCCATCCTCAGTGACTTTACCACTACGGCTGGTTCAGGTGATCGAACCGCGTTGTTGCTTGGCTTAAAGGAGACCTGAACCAGTAGTCGTGGTAAAGGCACTGAGGATGGAGAAGCATCTCCGAAACATGTCTGACTTTTACTAATTTTTTAATAATTATATTATATTTATTAGTGTTCATATAACTGTAATATATAATTTTTTACGTTCCTATCAAATCTATGAACACTGTATAATTGACCCAACATGTGTGGTTTATCTTTGAATATTAAAAAAGCTAGTGAAGAAAAATTGGTCAACTTTTACTACGACGTGCGTCTTAAAATAGAACTTTTAAATAAAAAAAATTGGTTTAATAAAACCTGCTTAAAGGAGGCACAGTCTCCTTTAAGCTAAGCAACAACGCGGTTCGATCACCTGAATCAGCCGTCGTGATAAAGTCACTGAGGATGGAGAAGCATCTCCGAAACATGTCTGACTTTTACTAATTTTTTAATAATTATATTATGTTTATTAGTGTTCATATAACTGTAATATATAATTTTTTACGTTCCTATCAAATCTATGAACACTGTATAATTGACCCAACATGTGTGGTTTAACTTTGAATATTAAAAAAGCTAGTGAAGAAAAATTGGTCAACTTTTACTACGACGTGCGTCTTAAAATAGAACCTTTAAATAAAAAAATTTGGTTTAATAAAACCTGCTTAAAGGAGGCCCAGTCTCCTTTAAGCTAAGCAACAACGCGGTTCGATCACCTGAACCAGCCGTCGTGATAAAGTCACTGAGGATGGAGAAGCATCTCCGAAACATGTCTGACGTTTACTAATTTTTTAATAATTATATTATGTTTATTAGTGTTCATATTTGATATTTTGATATTTGATATATTTGGTCACAGCACTTCTTTACATGTAATGGTGTACCTCACATTTCTGTATCCGGTGCCACCATTAACACTTACAGTAACACATATTTGCAGTACATGTCTACACAACTTCTACCAATCTCCCTTTCAGTATTTCTCCTACATTTCGTTTGCTATTCTCTATTTGATCATTAATCGTAATATATCTAAATTTATATATGCCTTTCAAACCCCCTTTTTCCTCTAACTACTGTTCACTAGGATTTCAATTTCACTTATTCTCTACAAATTATCATATTGAATTATTTGCCTTACTTGTTCTTTGACCTTTTCTCCTATCTGTCTCTTATATTCATTTACTGTTCCAACGTTCAAATGTCAGTACTAATTTTATGCTGTCACTTGTTCAATTCTCTTAACCCTTTTTCACTTTTCACTCATTCATATTTGCGCTCACTTTCAACTTTCTCTCTATTCCACTTACACCTAATCCTTTCACAATACTCTCACTTCCTATAAATACTTATATTTCTCTCTACACATCAGCTTATACACTTTCTCGCTCCCTTATACTTCTGTCATTTCAATTACAATTACCCTTTACTAGCACTTTTTGATCATATCCCCACATTTTTTAATCATATCTAATAACATTGCTATATCCTCAGCTGTCGCAGGTTCTGACCTTTCTTTACTGCTTGTCTCTGCTTTATTTCTATCTCTGTCTTTCTTTCTTTTTCCTTCTTCTTCTTCTATTCCTCTTTTATCCCCCCCACGCTTTTACTTCCACATCCTAGATTTCCACTTACACTCGCACCCTTAATCTTTTCACTACTTTCTTCCCTATCACTTCCTGACTCTTGGTTTCTCTTTTTATCCCCACTCGCCTTTTTTCTAGCACCTGTGCGTCTTGTTCCGTTATTTTCAGCATTCCTTCTGGAGTGCGCTAACCTTACTGATAGTGTTCATATAACTGTAATATATAATTTTTTACGTTCCTATCAAATCTATGAACACTGTATAATTGACCCAACATGTGTGGTTTATCTTTGAATATTAAAAAAGCTAGTGAAGAAAAATTGGTCAGCTTTTACTACGACGTGCGTCTTAAAATAGAACTTTTAAATAAAAAAATTTGGTTCAATAAAACCTGCTTAAAGGAGGCCCAGTCTCCTTTAAGCTAAGCAACAACGCGGTTCGATCACCTGAACCAGCCGTCGTGATAAAGTCACTGAGGATGGAGAAGCATCTCCGAAACATGTCTGACTTTTACTAATTTTTTAATAATTATATTATGTTTATTAGTGTTCATATAACTGTAATATATAATTTTTTACGTTCCTATCAAATCTATGAACACTGTATAATTGACCCAACATGTGTGGTTTATCTTTGAATATTAAAAAAGCTAGTGAAGAAAAATTGGTCAGCTTTTACTACGACGTGCGTCTTAAAATAGAACTTTTAAATAAAAAAATTTGGTTCAATAAAACCTGCTTAAAGGAGGCCCAGTCTCCTTTAAGCTAAGCAACAACGCGGTTCGATCACCTGAACCAGCCGTCGTGATAAAGTCACTGAGGATGGAGAAGCATCTCCGAAACATGTCTGACTTTTACTAATTTTTTAATAATTATATTATGTTTATTAGTGTTCATATAACTGTAATATATAATTTTTTACGTTCCTATCAAATCTATGAACACTGTATAATTGACCCAACATGTGTGGTTTATCTTTGAATATTAAAAAAGCTAGTGAAGAAAAATTGGTCAGCTTTTACTACGACGTGCGTCTTAAAATAGAACTTTTAAATAAAAAAATTTGGTTCAATAAAACCTGCTTAAAGGAGGCCCAGTCTCCTTTAAGCTAAGCAACAACGCGGTTCGATCACCTGAACCAGCCGTCGTGATAAAGTCACTGAGGATGGAGAAGCATCTCCGAAACATGTCTGACTTTTACTAATTTTTTAATAATTATATTATGTTTATTAGTGTTCATATAACTGTAATATATAATTTTTTACGTTCCTATCAAATCTATGAACACTGTATAATTGACCCAACATGTGTGGTTTATCTTTGAATATTAAAAAAGCTAGTGAAGAAAAATTGGTCAGCTTTTACTACGACGTGCGTCTTAAAATAGAACTTTTAAATAAAAAAATTTGGTTCAATAAAACCTGCTTAAAGGAGGCCCAGTCTCCTTTAAGCTAAGCAACAACGCGGTTCGATCACCTGAACCAGCCGTCGTGTTAAAGTCACTGAGGATGGAGAAGCATCTCCGAAACATGTCTGACTTTTACTAATTTTTTAATAATTATATTATGTTTATTAGTGTTCATATAACTGTAATATATAATTTTTTACGTTCCTATCAAATCTATGAACACTGTATAATTGACCCAACATGTGTGGTTTATCTTTGAATATTAAAAAAGCTAGTGAAGAAAAATTGGTCAGCTTTTACTACGACGTGCGTCTTAAAATAGAACTTTTAAATAAAAAAATTTGGTTCAATAAAACCTGCTTAAAGGAGGCCCAGTCTCCTTTAAGCTAAGCAACAACGCGGTTCGATCACCTGAACCAGCCGTCGTGATAAAGTCACTGAGGATGGAGAAGCATCTCCGAAACATGTCTGACTTTTACTAATTTTTTAATAATTATATTATGTTTATTAGTGTTCATATAACTGTAATATATAATTTTTTACGTTCCTATCAAATCTATGAACACTGTATAATTGACCCAACATGTGTGGTTTATCTTTGAATATTAAAAAAGCTAGTGAAGAAAAATTGGTCAGCTTTTACTACGACGTGCGTCTTAAAATAGAACTTTTAAATAAAAAAATTTGGTTCAATAAAACCTGCTTAAAGGAGGCCCAGTCTCCTTTAAGCTAAGCAACAACGCGGTTCGATCACCTGAACCAGCCGTCGTGATAAAGTCACTGAGGATGGAGAAGCATCTCCGAAACATGTCTGACTTTTACTAATTTTTTAATAATTATATTATGTTTATTAGTGTTCATATAACTGTAATATATAATTTTTTACGTTCCTATCAAATCTATGAACACTGTATAATTGACCCAACATGTGTGGTTTATCTTTGAATATTAAAAAAGCTAGTGAAGAAAAATTGGTCAGCTTTTACTACGACGTGCGTCTTAAAATAGAACTTTTAAATAAAAAAATTTGGTTCAATAAAACCTGCTTAAAGGAGGCCCAGTCTCCTTTAAGCTAAGCAACAACGCGGTTCGATCACCTGAACCAGCCGTCGTGATAAAGTCACTGAGGATGGAGAAGCATCTCCGAAACATGTCTGACTTTTACTAATTTTTTAATAATTATATTATGTTTATTAGTGTTCATATAACTGTAATATATAATTTTTTACGTTCCTATCAAATCTATGAACACTGTATAATTGACCCAACATGTGTGGTTTATCTTTGAATATTAAAAAAGCTAGTGAAGAAAAATTGGTCAACTTTTACTACGACGTGCGTCTTAAAATAGAACTTTTAAATAAAAAAATTTGGTTTAATAAAACCTGCTTAAAGGAGGCCCGGTCTCCTTTAAGCCAAGCAACAACGCGGTTCGATCACCTGAACCAGCCGTCGTGATAAAGTCACTGAGGATGGAGAAGCATCTCCGAAACATGTCTGACTTTTACTAATTTTTTAATAATTATATTATAGGCCTATTTATTAGTGTTCATATAACTGTAATATATAATTTTTTACGTTCCTATAATATAAGTCTAAGTTGGCCATATCTGCAGCCTAGGGTTGTCCTAATTTGTGCTGCATAAATAGTTACACGAAAATCCAGTTCTGCCTTGTGTATCGATTATTATAATTCGAAAGCTTTTAGTGCCAGCCATGAATAAGTACGTTTCCTATAATAACATGTGTTGTTACAAATTGTCCGTTATTTCATGACAGTTACGTATAGAAGATGAAATACAGGGAGATTCGTTTGGGAAGACTTAAATAAAATCCCTTTAACATGAGAACATTATCTTTAAGTAATTTGTAAATATATTTTAGAAGGCTGGGAGTTTTCCTACATTATACCTCACCGTGGCCATCATTTTGTGCATAACACAATTCATACCGTGAGGTTTATTTCTGTAATGTGTGATGTACGGTAACAGAGTAGTTTTTTTACAAGAGTAGTTTTTTTTTTACAAAAACCGAGGCAATGTTTGCTTAGACATCATTCTTCACAAAACCCCAAATAAAGAAATGGATAGTGTCAGGTCTGGAAAATTTGGACCTCATGTAATTGACCACCACATCTTACCAGTTGCAGTCGAATGTTATTTACGAACTTCTTTTCGTCAATAATATTATGATGCGTCATTCTGCTGAAACTCCGTTACAAAAGTTATATAAATATATTTAAAACAGTTATAGCATGTAACTTGTTTTTTTTTTGTATATTTTAATTGTTAAGGCATTAAGATTGATAAATTACACTGAACAACAATTTTTTATTTTTTGTCTTGCTCCGAAATAAAAATAGGTGAATATTACTGTGTGCCCTAAATCTTAATTTAAAATCCAAATTGCCCAACCACGTATCATTTTCCGGGGAAAATGAATTTAATTTTTTATGACAAAACTTATTTGTTTTTAATTTTTCACTGCTACTGGTAAAATTACAACATACTAGGGATTCAAAATTCCTCATAATACTTTAAAAATATGTACTAGATACAAAAATGATGTTACATAGTTTAAAACACAACAACCATAAAAAAATATTTCATGCATATAATGAGAAAACTCTCAGAATTTGAACTTATATTTAAAATAATTTTCTGGTTGACTTCTGTTTGTAACTAGACCCGGGACTGTATTTTACAAGGAATCAACAATAGTCTGCAAGCATGCTGGATGATGATCTTCCTTTATATCGTTTTTACATTTCAGATATTTCTTGATGAGATCTTTGCCCATGCTCGTCGCTTACCGCTCCAAAGTTAGGAGGAAAGAAATCCAAATAAGAATGTAAAAAGTGTATTTTGAGAGACATATTACACTCCATTTTGTCATCTGCACTTGACATGGTTTGCACAACAAGTTCTATGTAGTTCTCTGCCCTAGAATTTCCAAGGAAATTTGAGCAAATGAAAGTGCGCCATGCCATTCTTTCTGTAACGGAAAGTTTTTCCTCAAACAAAGGTTCAGCCATAACTTTGTGAATTTGTGGACTTATGAAAATGCCCTTTTTTAATTTGCCTTCACTCAAACTGGCACAATTTTTCTTTAAATACTGAAAACCACACACTTGTTTGCTCATTGCATAGACCTCACTTTGAATTGTTATGAAATTTACTTAATAGAATGGACCAATATCTGTTTATTTATTACAAGTACAAAATAACATGCCAACAACCATAATAAACTGGAAATAAGTCATAAACTCATAAAATGCATTAGCTTTTGTTTTGGTTTACAACCCCCAACCCGCGCCAGTTGTTTCTTGGGGGAGCGCTTATCGAAAAGTGAAATCATAATATAGCTTAAAAACCTTACGTGATACGAAGATGCATTTTCGGGTTCAGCGCACACCAAACCATAAGGGACACATTGTTTTAAGTCGGAGCAAAATTCTTGTTGTTCAGTGTTATAGAAACTTTATATAAGTATACATATTAATCGGCTTACCTTAAAACCAAAATTAATTGTAAATTTATAACTGATTAAAGATGGGGGTCATTCACAACATGTTATTTTCTCAGTTTAATAATTTCGTCTTTGATGAGTTGTAGCCAAATATTGTGAGTGTTCAAACCAGATTGGCTGCTTCTATCACCAAAAGTGTAAGTCTACAAGTGGAACTCTACTCACTCACTCACTCACTCACTCACTCACTCACTTACTTATTTACTGGCTTTTAAGGAACCCGGAGGTTCATTGCCGCCCTCACATAAGCCCGCCATCGGTCCCTATCCTGAGCAAGATTAATCCAGTCTCTACCATCATATCCCACCTCCCTCAAATCCATTTTAATATTATCTTCCCATCTACGTCTCGGCCTCCCTAAAGGTCTTTTTCCCTCCGGCCTCCCAATTAATACTCTACATGCATTTCTGGATTTGCCCATACGTGCTACATGCCCTGCCCATCTCAAACGTCTGGATTTAATGTTCCTAATTATGTCAGGTGAAAAATACAATGCGTGCAGTTCTGCGTGTTCTCCATTCTCCTGTAACTTCATCCCTCTTAGCCCCAAAAATTTTCCTAAGTACCTTATTCTCAAACACCCTTAACCTATGTTCCTCTCTCAAAGTGAGAGTCCAAGTTTCACAACCATAATATAATATAACTGTTTTATAAATTCTAACTTTCAGATTTTTTGACAGCAGACTGGATGACAAAAGCTTCTCAACCGAATAATAACAGGCATTTCCCATATTTATTCTGTGTTTAATTTCCTCCCGAGTATCATTTATATTTTTTACTGTTGATCCCAGGTATTTGAATTTTTCCACGTCTTCAAAAGATAAATTTCCAATTTTTATATTTCCATTTCGTACAATATTCTCGTCACAAGACATAATCATATAGGCTACTTTGTCTTATCGGGATTTACTTCCAACTTATCCCTTTACTTGCTTCAAGTAAAATTCCCGTATTTTCCCTAATCGTTTGTGGATTTTCTTATAACATATTCACGTCATCCGCATAGACAAGCAGCTGATGTAACCCGTTCAATTCCAAACCTTCTCTGTTATCCTGGACTTTCCTAATGGTATACTCTAGACCAAAGTTAAAAAGTAAAGGTGATAGTGCATCTCTTTGCTTTAGCCCACAGTGAATTGGAAACGCATCTGACAGAAACTGACCTATACGGACTCTGCTGTACGTTTCACCGAGATACATTTTAACTCTATTGACTTACTTACTTACTTACTTACTTACAAATGGCTTTTAAGGAACCCGAAGGTTCATTGCCGCCCTCACATAAGCCCGCCATCGGTCCCTATCCTGTGCAAGATTAAGCCAGTCTCTATCATCATACCCCACCTCCCTCAAATCCATTTTAATATTATCCTCCCATCTACGTCTCGGCCTCCCTAAAGGTCTTTTTCCCTCCGGTCTCCCAACTAACACTCTATATGCATTTCTGGATTCGCCCATACGTGCTACATGCCCTGCCCATCTCAAACGTCTGGATTTCAAGTTCCTAATTATGTCAGGTGAAGAATACAATGCGTGCAGTTCTGTGTTGTGTAACTTTCTCCATTCTCCTGTAACTTCATCCCTCTTAGCCCCAAATATTTTCCTAACCACCTTATTCTCAAACACCCTTAACCTATGTTCCTCTCTCAGAGTGAGAGTCCAAGTTTCACAGCCATATAGAAGAACCGGTAATATAACTGTTTTATAAATTCTAACTTTCAGATTTTTGGACAGCAGACTGGATGATAAGACCTTCTCAACCGAATAATAACACGCATTTGCCATATTTATTCTGCGTTTAATTTCCTCCCGAGTGTCATTTACATTGAATTAAAATAATAATAATAATAATAATAATAATAATAATAATAATAATAATAATAATAATATCAAGCGTTAAAAAATTAGAAGCCATTAGGATTCGAACTCGGGTTGTTTGGATGTCAATTCAGCATCCAACCACATGAGCTACTCCGTTACACACTGTAATGCTTCCCTATTAGGCACCTAACGGAAGTATGTCACAAACAATAGCCAACATTTCCAAAACGAGGGGTCATTGGCCACCCATACCAGCTATGACTTTAAACAGTGTGTCTTGTACTTTCCTGTCACAAAATCTGATTTAATTCGGTTATATACAGAGCGTGTCCTCTCCTTGTGAGAGACATTTTAATTCTATTGACTTACGTTTACTAAAACTTTATTTCCTATAGTACTCGAGTTCCAAGGAAATGTTCATAGTTTTAGCGATAAAATTCGGTAACTTTGATGGAGACACCCTGTATTTCCCTATAAGTTCAGCCAATTTCGCCGCTTAAGCTCGGCCGCATAATGGAGCTCTGCTTCTAGTCGTGTATTTTACCCCCTGGACTCCCCACAGCCGATCCCACTCAGAAGCAATCGATCCCCTTTCAGCTGGAGAACTCATATCCGAGGACGGTCATTTTCTTCGCATAACGCGATTGTAGACCGACCGGTTCATCGACCTGCCGATAAAATCGGCGATCCGCAGCACGAGACTGTCACACTCGCGCGTGTGGCGAGCAGGATTGCTGCGTGAGGACAGGGCTGTGCGGTATTGGGCGGAGAAAACACGATGAATACATCAGTTGCTACCCAGCTCTGGCTAATGCTCTTCAGATTTCAGCTCGCTTCTCGACTAGGACAAAATATTTTGTGCGAGATCGTGCGTATTTGCTTGTTTTCCGCACAGAACCAATACGCGGTAAGTGTGAAATACCACATTCAGTATTCCCAACGTAACACACACAACAATTTCCCTCTTCTTACCGCTTAAGCGCGACATTCATTTTACTGCTTTAGGCTTTTAACATATTACTTTTAGAGACGTTTAACATAGTAATAATTATAAATTGGAAACTTACCACTGCAATTTCACCTAAATTGCAATGTTAATTATTGTTTTTAAATATTTGCAAAAATTAAGTAAAGTCTACTACTCCACGAAACTTATTGCATTCCTGATACAAGTAACATTAAGGAAGCCGTGAAAAAATCAACAAGATTCCAGATTCGGATGTTATTACTGCAGTATGTTATATAAATAATATTGTTAAAATATTAAAATGAAAAATAAATCATTATATAACCTTACCGTTTGTTTTAAGTTCGCATTTATAGACTGGGGGGGGGGGGGAAGACGTATATCACGGCCTGCTGCAGTATAGTAAACACAGAAAACATTTTATAGCAACAATGTTGAAGAAAGATAGGCCTATTTTGGTGTTCCGAAGTTGCCGTCATTAAACAGAAACCAACATGGAGATTTCATTGCAACTAATTAGAAATTCGTCTTTCAGGTATGTAATAAACGATCTTCGCACAAAATAACTCAACTACGTTTCGCTTTTTCAATCTTTTCCTCGAACATGAAAACGTCAACATACCGCTCTTGTAACGTGTATTACTATTTCGGCGACACCGTTCATCAATTATAGTGCCTTAATTCTTCACGCAGGAGATCCGAAGTATTCAGTTTAACTAATTGTGATGAACAGACGAAGAAAGTGAAGATATAAGATAATAATACTTGTTTAGTAGGTACTGAATTTGTCTCTATTGTGTTGTATTTTTCTGTTATCTTAAGACTTTCACCGGCCCATTTTATCTATCTATCTATCTATCTATCTATCTATCTATCTATCTATCTATCTATCTATCTATCTATCTATCTATCTATCTATCTATCTATCTATCTATCTATCTATCTATCTATCTATCTATCTATCTATCTATCTATCTATCTATCTATCTATCTATCTATCTATCTATCTATCTATCTATCTATAACGTTAAAAATTCTTCCAAATTTTCAAAAAAATTAAAAAATTTGTCGAAATTCCAAAAATTCTGAAAATGTCCCAACTTTTTCTAAATTCCTCAAAAATTTCATTTATTTCCTATACTCCCTCTGGCAGCACCGATAGGCTCGAGGCTACCCGTCAGCCAAGGAAATTCTTATTGTACTGCTAGTTTGGAGCGTCGAGCCTGCAGATGCAACTCAGAGGATGCCATGGTTGACAGATGTGTAGCCTCGAGCCAATCGGTGCTGCCAGGGGGAGCATAAGAAATAATTGAAATTTTTGAGGAATTTAGAATAAGTTAGAAAATTTTCAGAATTTTTGGAATTTCGACAAATTTTTTAATTTTTTTTTTAAATTTGTACAATAAGTTCAATAAGTAAAGGAAATTTAAGAATTTAAGAGTTATCAAAATTAACTAACAAATTCTTAAATTTCCTTCAATTATTGAACTTATTGTACTACTTGTTTGGACCGGCGAGTCCGCAGATGCAACCTAGAGGATGCCGTGGCTGACGTGTTGCCTCGAGCCTATCGGTGCTGCCAGTGGGAGTATAAGAAATAATTGAAATATCTATCCATCTATATTTATCCATCTATATCTATATCTATATCTGCCCATCTATATCTATCCATCTATATATCTATATCTATCTATCTATCTATCTATCTATCTATCTATCTATCTATCTATCTATCTATCTATCTATC
Source organism: Periplaneta americana (assembly GCF_040183065.1). NCBI lineage: Eukaryota > Metazoa > Arthropoda > Insecta > Blattodea > Blattidae > Periplaneta > Periplaneta americana. The sequence continues at coordinate 18,451,575 of NC_091117.1, read as the reverse complement.
TATCTATCTATCTATCTATCTATCTATCTATCTATCTATCTATCTATCTATCTATCTATCTATCTATCTATCTATCTATCTATCTATCTATCTATGTCTTTCTGTCTGTCCATCCATCCATGTATTTATTTATTAATTTATTTATTTATTTATTTATTTATTTAACCTGACAGGTTTAAGGAAATAAGACATTCTCTTCTATCCTACCAGATAGCACATATAAATACAAAAAAGAAATACAAATACTGATGAAAATAATACAAATTAAATTAAAGCCCTATAGAGGGTCAACAGGATCAAAAGAACACTATAGAGCTCTCATCGAGCTAATATAAAAAAAAAGAAAGAAAAACAGAGATAGCAGTGATGATAGTGATAACTAATAACTAATTGTGATGGGCAGACTAACAACGTACAAATATGAGATAATACTGAATTGGCCTCTATTGTGTTCTATTTTCTGTTATCTTAGGACTTTCACCGATATATTTTATTTATTTATTTATTTAATTATTTATTTATTTACTTATTTATTTAGTTAATCTGACAGGATTAAGGCCATAAGGCATTCTCTTCCACCAGATAGCACATATAAATACAAAATAGAAATACAAACACTGATAAAAATAATACAAATTAAATTAAAGCCCTATAGAGGGTCAACAGGGTCAAAAGAACACTATAGAGCTCTCATTGAGCTAATACAAGAAAGAAAAAAAAAGAAAGAAAAACATTATAGCAATGATGATAGTGATAACCAGGCGCTTCGGTCCTGGGCACAGAAACGCATGAAGTTCAGAACGCACGGCCGATAGTGTTGTGTTGGTCGAGTGGAGTGGGAGATGGAGCGCGCCATTACTTCGTGTCTCAACATGTAAACAGTCCGTCACAGTACGGCACAAAATATATTTCACCCTGTACAGATGCAGTATATACAGTACATTCCTAGTGTAGTCAATAAATGTCTACCATTAAAGTATTAATGTGAGTTGTAACCTTCAATCAGGTGTCCCTACGCCGAAGCCTGTTACACGTACCGCAGCCAAGCAGCAATACACACAACGGTAATGCACATTACGGACCCACCTGTGCTGTTGCGGTCACCCCTCCACCCGGGTCATGACGTCATTTATACTTCGTGTACTCTAAACCTCATACTGGTTACTCTGTGTCCTAGGCCGAAGCTTGGTGATAACTAATAATAATAATAATAATAATAATAATAATAATAATAATAATGATGATGATAATGATAATGATAATGATAATGATAATGATAATTTTTATTTATTTATTTAGAATATTAACGTGCAAAAACAACAGCACAAGGCCAATTACAGTTTAGCACGATACAATAATAATAATAATAATGATAATGATAATAATGATAATGGGGATAATGATAATAATAATAATGATAATGATAATGATAATGATAATGATAATAATAATGATAATAATGATGATGATGATAATAATAATGATGATGATAATAATGATGATAATAATAATAATGATAATGATAATGATAATGATAATGATAATAATAATGATAATGATATTGATAATGATAATGATAATAATAATAATGATAATAATAATGATAATGATAATAATGATAATGATAATAATGATAATAATAATGATAATGATGATAATGATAATGATAATAATAATGATAATGATAATAATAATAATAATGATAATAATAATAATAAATACATTACATATTAATTGTCAACATAGTTACAATGTCATGGGTTAAGCCGAAGTTGCTCAACCTGAGAGAAGTTCAAAAAAAATTCCATGAACTAGAATGTGATTCTTTAATTTAAATTTGAATTTTGATATTGTCAGACAGTCTCTGACATGGTCAGGGAGAGAATTCCAGAGGCGTGGAATCGATATGCTGAAAAATGATGAGTAGAAGGATGTTCTGTGCAGAGGAATAGAGAGAAGGTACATGTTCCGGGTTCGAGGTAGTGAAAGGTAAACAAAACGAAATGCTAGGTAAGAAGGTGTGGAGATGTGGACGATTTTAAATAGTAATAAGAGAGAGTTGAATCTTATTTCTTTAAGTGGATTCCAAGACAACAATTCTACTGACGGTGTTACATGATCGAATTTTCTAATGTTACAAACGAAACGAAGGAAGATATTGTGAACACGCTGTAGTCTATGGGCAAGATCAGTATTTAGATTCATGAATAGAGAACCGCAATAATCGAAGTGGGGCATCACTAAAGTTTGGATCAGGTTCTTTTTAAAGCTGAGAGCTAAAACTTTGGTTAAGTGTCTGAGGGAATGAATTATGGAAAACGTTTTCTTACACATGAAGAGTCCACTGCAAGAATGATGGATGTCACTTTCTTGTCGAAAATGAACCAAGACTCTCAATGCATTAGCTTAAGACATATAATATCATATTTATTTTTCAGTCAAACACTTATCATGTTATGATGGCAGAAATGAATTCTGTTACATCAAGGTACAATGTTAATATACGTCAGGAATATTTTCTACTTATTTTCAAGTCATCTTCAGGTGAAAGTTTTCTAACAAACAAACATTTGAACTAGGTGAAAATATTATTTAAACACATTTATAAAGCACTAGTAAATAGTCTAACCATGCATACTTTACATGAAATAGTTCAATGGCGTACATAGTCTTAAAATTAAATTGACATACAGATAGAAAGCCTTCCAATGAACACAATTATAATACAATATATTGAGAGGAATGCTGTGTGCCTGAATTATGAAATTAAAAACATTTAAAATGATTATATATAAAACTGAAGACTAGGCTTGTTCTTTATGACGTTCAATGTATTGGAAGACTGTATGAAGTGGATGTAAAAGAAAATCTCGGTCTATTCGCCGTACAGAATATAGAATGTACATAGAGAGTTATATGGCATTAACACTGATAGTCATTGTCCAGTAATGATCGGAAAATCGCAGTTAAGCTTTGAGCGCTAAGCATTTCAAACTTTCAATTGCTTCTCCTGCAAAATGTATTCCAAATGACATCCATCATTCTTGCAGTGGACTCTTCATATGTAAGTCACTTGACTTTGAAAATTTAAATTTGAATCTAAATATACTCTTAAATTTTTTGTTGTCTTAATATATGTAATTGTAGTATTATTTATTTTTGTATTTGACACAGTGGCTAGAGAGAATGGAAACTCATCATTTGCAGTATTCCTGGTTCGAGATGTTTTAAACATGTCAGTGATATAACAATAATAAAACTAAACAAAACACTGTCATTAACCAAACTTTAAAACAAATGCTCAAAATGAGAACCATTCACAGCCAAACAATGTCCCAGTCTGCCACAAAAGTTGTAAGTGCTCGTATCTGGAGACGTTGGCAACCAAACAATCTCATCCCCCCTCCCAACGAATCAGTAAATAAAATTGAACTTGAATTAGCAGACATTTTATCCACTTTTCCGAGAAAAATAATCAGTAGACTTCGTTGAATTGCCACACGCAGCATGCAATCAGGTTGCCGATGTACTGTAGTATAGAGCAGGTGAGCGACCGCCCGGTCTCGTAGTAGCAGCAGTTCATGTTAAGAGTTGTGACCGGTCCAAATAGACGGAGCAGCTACACCTAATGTATACCTATGTAAGCACTTGTTTTTGCATTACTGTGGTTGGAATAGTCAAAGCTTAACATTTGTTCAGTGCAGACAAGAATTCAATCAAACATACTACAATGAGAGTGTTGCTGTTCCAAATAATTGCCCCTGGAATACCCTTACCCCCGCAGCCAGTCTTGACCCGTTGGGGAACGTGGTTGGATGCTGTTAATTATTATGCAGAACATTAAGGCAAAATAATGGAGGTAATTGATGTATTGGATAGCACAGACAGTTCCGCTGTTGCAGCTATAAAATCATTGCCTTCTGAACAGCTATTGGAAGATATTCTGTTCATTGATTCTAATTTTAAAATCGTGTCCAAAAGCATCATCCTGTTAAAATCGTCTAAACTACAACTCTCATAAGCTCTTAATATATTGGATAAAGTGTCACAAACCGTTATCCAAAATAACAATTCACTAATTTCAGAAAAAGTAAAATGTAAGTTGAGAAACATTATTGCTAAAAATTCTGCCTATTCATAACTTCGTATTATAAATGATGTACCATCAGGTCACGGCAAGGCATTTGAAGTTGGTGTACTAAAAAGTAATGATTTCCGTTCTTCAAATATGTACGTGATATTGAAAGTACATTTTCCCAAAATAAAAACTGTTTGAGTGACCATCGGAGGAGGTTACTTTGCAGTCGCTCAAAATGTATGTAACTCTTCACTGCAATGCACATATTCAAGGATGATGTGAGTATCTTACATTAAATTTTAAGAGTGAATATATCTCACTATAAAATAATTGTGTACTTACATATTCGGACATTTCCTACTTCAAAGATCATTCATTATATTTCTTGAATGCAGATACAGGTTTTATTGTAATAGCAGTATACTGCTCAGTGTTTACATTAGACGCATACTCCATCCGTTGCACGCCCCCTTCTCATACAGTCTATACCGCGTGCGCAGTAAACCTTGCGATTCTCGTGACAATTCCACGAAGTCTAATAATCAGTATCTTCATTAAAATCTACAATTTAGAGAGACGAGACGTACTGTTGTTGCAGGAGGCCATGTACGGGAACGCGAGCGCCCTAAGCGGCGAGGACGCGAACCTGGAGGAGTCGGTCTCCCCGGTGACGCTGAGCGCCGACTGGAGCAGAGTGGCGCGCCTGCTGCTGATTGCCAGCCTCGCGGTGATCGGCAGCGTGGGCAACATCTTCATGATCAGCTCCGTCATGATCGAGGACCACCTCAAGAAAAGAGGTATGAGAGTGCTGCATGCTTCAACATACGGATTTGGATTTAACAGACGGTATTGTTCCAGCCTTCAATAACCACAGTATAAGGGCGACTCGGGTCTTATAATCTTAAAAACCACTTTCTTCAACATTCACATGCTGACCCATGGTCTCAAGGTTCTAGAAATCTTAACTTTTTCAACGACCATAATGTGTATACCAATTGTTGTCAAATCCCGCGCCGTGGCGTCGCGATCTAAGGCATCCCGCCTAGGACTCGCGTTACAGAATGCGCGCTGGTTCGAGTCCTCATGGGGGAAGAAATTTTCTCATGAAATTTCGGCCAGTGCAGTGTATGGGACCGGTACCCACCCAGCATCGCGATGCACTTGGGGAGCTACGATAGCGAAATCCGGTTGCGAATACCAGCTATAACGGCTGGGGGGATCATCGTGCCAACCAAACGATACCTCCATTCTGGTTGGATGATCGTCCACCTCTGCTTCGGCGTGTGGGGGTGAGGCCAGCAGCCGGCTGGTCGGTCTAGGCCCTTCACGGAAGATAAACTAACACTAACTACGGGTAGAAAGAATGCATGCCGGGTCACTTAGTTTAATTACCGCACAATGTCGATGGGTCTACCGCTTGAGTACTGCCCACCTAATGGTGCCTGGGTTGCGTCTTAAGTTGAAAGCGCTGTATTACTCGTACTTCTACAATTTTTATTTATTTACTTTATCTATATCTATCTCTATCTATCTATCTGTCTATCTATCTACCTATCTATCTATCTATCTATCTATCTATCTATCTATCTATCTATCTATCTATCTATCTATCTATCTATCTATCTATCTATCTATCTATCTATCTATCTATCTATCTATCTATCTATCTATCTATCTATCTATCTATCTATCTATCTATCTATCTATCTATCTATCTATCTATCTATCTATCTATCTATCTATCTATCTATCTATCTATCTATCTATATATCTATATATCTATATATCTATCTATCTATCTATCTATCTATCTATCTATCTATCTATCTATCTATCTATCTATCTATCTATCTATCTATCTATCTATCTATCTATCTATCTATCTATCTATCTATCTATCTATCTATCTATCTATCTATCTACCTAGCTACCTATCTATCTATCTATCTATCTATCTATCTATCTATCTATCTATCTAGCTACCTATCTAATCTGTCTGTCTGTCTGTCTATTTATTTGAAAGTACACAGGCATTACTGCCCATAAAAGCTCCTTCTTAACATTTTTTATTTTACAAGAAAAAGAAGAAAAATAGTTAATAATGTAAAATAAATTTATATTTGCAGCAGAGTATTATAACATAACGAGTAAACTGAATAATCTGAATATATTCAATATAATGAGAGAGCGAGAGAGAGAGAGAGAGAGGTAGCTTCATAATTAACCAAATTTGCATTAATATAGTGTATATTAAATATATCACCAGTATGTGTAAACTTTTCAGTATCGTCAATAAAACAGAAATCATAGCCACGTTTGTGGTACAAGAGGCAACGCGCTGATTTTCCACCCACGTGACCTGGGTTCGATCCCTGGCTAAATCATGTTATTTTTTATGTGGACATTTTCTCGGGCTACTCGCTTTTCTATATCAATCCAACAATACTCTCCACTTCCCTTTAAATTCTTCTACCATCGTAATAATAAAAATAGTCTGGGTTAAATCTTGAAGACAGCGCGGGATTCCGATACTGATAATTGCGTTCAAGTGGCCAAAGTTGTACAAGCACTTGTTTTGACATTATTAACACCGTGGAAGAAAAAAATAACTTTATCTGCCCCCATCAGAACGTTTGCTTGTTAGTTGTCTCTTGAGCGATGCCTTATTGGTGTCACTTATGAGGTTCGAACCTGTTTTCAGACAGTTGGTAAACAACTAAGGGATATTAGGTTAAATGATGTATAATTAAACAAGGAATATGGCCTTAAAATGTTGCACATTGTTACGAAAACTCTGTTTAGGGCGAATAATATATATATATATATATATATATATATATATATATATATATATATTATTATTATTATTATTATTATTATTATTATATTAGGACACAAACGGCAAACCGACGCTGTAAAACACCTCGACATTTCCCCCGTTAAAGTAAGTACAGTGCATATCCCTTTCAGTTCTTCAGTAAAAAACCTTGGCATTCACATGGATAATAATCAAAACTGGGACATGCAAATCACAGAAACCTGCAGAAAAGTATATTCTATTATCCATGTGCTAAAAAGGATAAATGTTCATCTCCCCTCTTGCTTAAAAATATCCCTTGTGCAGACACTTGTATTTCCCTATTTTGACTATGCTGACATTTTACTGACTGACCTCTCCAGCGACAACAAAACGAAACTTCACCGTGCTCATAATTTGTAAGCAATGTTCGTAAATATGATCATATTACCCCATCCCTGCAAGCAATAGGTTGGCTTAAACTAGATAAGAAAAGAAATTTACATTCACTCCTCTTTCTCTTCGAAATCTTGAACTCTTCTATTCCTTCGTACCTGTCGTCTCGCTTCACTTACCTTTCTTCCCACCATAATCTGAACACACGCTCTCGCCATGAAACAATACTAACAATACCATCCCATCGCACCTCCTCATACTCATCTTCTTTCACAATAGCCTTGTCAAGACTCCTGGAATTCGTTACCTGCTAGCATCAGAGACTGTCGAAATAAAATTGAATTCAAACGCAAACTTACCAGGCACTTGGTCAGTAATTGATTTCTTGTAAATAGTTTCCTTAATCTATCACAAAATATTTCAATATCCAGTAATTTCATCACTATACAATTTTGTTATTCTAGGTTTAATTTGTAATTTAGTAAATATAAAATATTCTTTGTTTTTCTATGACTATTACACTCTTACTACGTCATACTACTTTTGACCAATAAAACGGTACGAAAGGACGTATTTCAACCAATCATGGCTGCTTATCGCACAATTTTATCATGTCCCTAGCATTTGTTTAATTTTATCGCGTCCCTAGCATTTGTTTCTCTGTTTGCCAACATTTGAAACTGCGCTGGTCTGGACGTCAAAAAAAATATATATAAAATTACAAACCACTCCAGTCGATGCACAGCAGTTTCAGATATGACTCGCATTGGCATTCAAGAACAAGAATTTATAAAAATCACTTATCATACCTATGCATCTTCTGAAATCCGATTTAAAAATAAATGAAGAGCACCATTCGGAAATCCTGAATAAGTTGAAAAACCATGTAGGCCTAAATCAACGAGTTCCATTTCTATTACGCACACGTCCAATATAACAACAATTGAACCACCAACCATATTCAAATTTGAAAATTGTACATTCAATAATTATTCCCTTTAAAATTATTCATGTTTATTTTTTATGTCATCGTCGTTAATTACAACTGTTCTAACACTTGTGTATATTAGTTAGGTTATGTTATTGCTTCTTCTATATGATATTATGGATAGTCACGTATCAGATATTGTTTAATATTAAGATTTATTGAAAATCATCTGTCAAGTGACGTTTATTACTGGGACTCGGATAACTGAAGTGGAATGTTGCATTTTAATAAAAATGAAACTGAATCAACAAAGCCTTCTTGACTAGTAACATTGCCATCGTGTATAATAGATCGAGAACTTCTCGACGAGAAGGCATTGCTCACTACTGCCATCTAGCATGCATCTAGTGTAATATTTGTAATGTTGAGATGGTACAATAATACATTTGAAGACAGTTGTATTTTCGTAAGTCAATTAATATTTTATTGTATTGGAGTACTTCGTTACTTCTAATCTTTATATACTTTCTTCTAATCGTGTAATAGTCAATTAAATCCCACTCGAGTTTTCATTTTCTCTAGATAAATCAAAACGTCTAGTGAGATTACTGTTGACTATTTCGTTTATATGACGTCATTCCATTTTCGACCAATGAAGTGTAATGAAATTTTGAATTCCAACCAATCACAGTCAGACTTTGCGATAATTTCTGCAGCTAGATTTATCGCTATCAATTTATCGCATGGTCGTTCTTTTGTTTAGTCGTTGTCGCCAATTGTTTCCCCGTAAATTGATGAACATGAATACATTAAGATGCAACTACACGGTTAACTTTTCTTTCAACTTTAAAGCAATGAATGCAAGATTGATATTTA